>NW_010258210.1:0-5138 GCF_000690775.1 Eurypyga helias
GGTGGTGGAGGGGTGGGATGAAAAGCCTTAAGCTAATTAAGCATAGCTGAGACATGCTTGATGAGATGGGAAAAACACAAAGCTTTTGAAAGGTTGAAAAATCTCTGACCATCTGGTAGTGGTGGTGCAGAGACGAAAGAGGAAGGACAAAGGGGCAGCAGCAAGGACGTACAGAACTCCTTTAATTACTGGGTCTCTAAGACCATTACCGCTCCAAATGTCTGTGAAAGCCCATGAAACAAATTTAGGAGACTCAGCGAAAACAACAGCTCTTAGCAAGGAAAGCATCTGCAAGAAAGCGAATCGGAGCAGCTTTCCACAAGATACATCTGCTAATTAGAAATTATAGGTAATAGATGGGGGCGGACAGTCCCTCGGATCAGAATGAGACTTTTTCCAGCAACCTCTCTACCTGTCTCTTACGATTGCTGTTCTCCAAGGCCCTGCAGATGGTACTGTCTTTAAATTAATACCACCCCGCCAGCCAGAAGGAAGCTTCTGTTGTACTTGGCAATATAGGTGAGCAGCCTGCATTTAGGTTTCAGAATTGAATGCCCCAGGTGTTTCATCAATATGGCAAGAAGCTGATGTGCTCCAGCCTCTTCAGGCCTGGTTAAGGCTCATCTGTGTTTTCCCGTCTCTAAGAGCGACTAGAGAAAATCACACAGCGTTCAAAGGGCAAACTGCGCACACTGGAGAAAAATCTGAGCTATCTTTGCTCTAAATGGCTTTGTCAGCCATAAGCTGCAAATGTGCCAGCGTGATCCAAATGAAAAGCCCTCCTCTGCCTTCTCCTCTCAAATGAGCTGGATGCAGCAACAGCTGACTACAGGTGCAAGCTAGCAAAGAGCAAGCTGGTTTTGACAGCAGAAGCTGTGACCAGACCCCCGCCAAAAAGTAGCGCTACACTAACTCTCACTTCGGGATGCGAATATGTGCAGCTGATTTCCTCCCCTCCCACACGCAGATTTTTCTCCAAGGATTTCGGCTGTGTCCTGTCATCCGCTCAGATTCGCAAGCTGCGCAAGAGCGGGCTATATCCTTCCTTGGATGGGAGGCCTCATGGAAGGAAGGAAGCGGTCCCAGCGATCTAACACATTTTACTGTGCTGCTATCTCCAGGATCAGATATAAAACCCTGGCCTTGACTGCCTGTGGCCATTAAACATCCTCTAGCAGTTGGGATTAGAAGAGATGCTTCAACCAAAAAAGCATCCAAATTCTGGACATTTACCTGTAAAGCAGCTCTGCTCCAGCTGGCCATTAACGCTGTGGGAGGCTGCAGTACCACCGTGTGGTTACTGACTCATCTGGTGCAGACCGTGCAGTTCAATACTCAGGTTTATATGTGCAAGCAGGTTTATGATCAGACAGGCATTACAAAAAATTGACGATTCTATAAAGTGACCACAATAGCTGTATTTACTACACACTGAATAGTTATTGCTTTGTAAAAGAGAGAGATGAGGACAAACAAACTCACAGAGGATGCCAGTTTTGCCATTCCAAGACCAGCATGGGAGATGTTAGCTACACACATGTAAGAGGAACTGAAAAATATCTGCTGTCCCAAGGAGGAGGCCCCAGAAAATGAGACCACAACTCTGGTCTCCTCTGGAGGTCCAACTTTGTAGACCAATGCAACCACCAGACAGGAGTTCCTGATACTGAAAGGGAGGACTGAGTGTGCTGGTTAGTACCAGGCCAAAAGATGGTGAGCACACGGGGTGAGACGCCAAGAGGCAGGGCCAGCAACTGAACAGAGACATGACTGCAGCAGCCATACAAAGCCTGCAGCCTTGAGCATCCAAACCCAAGTGAGGGAGAGGGGCCATGCCGGTGTCTACCATTGGCCCTGTATCCTGCTAATCAAAGCACAATGGAAATAAATTTGAGTTCAAGTCCCTCCCTGTGCTGGAAGGGGTCGAATCCTCACCCTCATGTCCTACACATCACATGCAAGGCAACCGTGAGGGAAAGTCCCTTGCATCCTTCCCATACATGCTGGGCAGCCACCAACAAAAATGCATGACCTGTGGAGGCCTTTCAACACTCAGGAATAAGCAAAACAAAAGACACTGTAGTTGCTGGACACTCAAAAGAGCATGTCCTGCTCAGTTTTCCATCCTCTCCGGAACATCTGGGTCCTGGGCTGATGGAGATGCCACGCTTGGGTATTGGCACCCCAGAGACGGAAACACGCTAACATACAGCTCTGCTGACTACCTCCCTGTTTAGACTGCGAGCTTTTCTCCTAGCCCTCCCTGTTGCCTGGACAGCTGGAAGAATCAGCCAATTTAATTTCCTTGAATTGAGCTGCTGGAGTTAGATACTGATTTTTCAGCACAGTGACATCTTACTTTGAAGCACCTCAGGTATCTCCATTTGTGCTCATTTGACGCTTTTGTGCTATGTTTCAGGCTGACAGATCACACAAACACATCCAGCAAATGTGCTTTAACTGATGAAACACCTTGTAACCATGATAGGATTTGGCCACAAATTGAGAATCTCAATTTTTTCCAGCCACTGAGACAGTGGCTTTGCCACCCTGACACCCTAACTATATACCATTGTTAGCTGTAACCAGAGGGCAATGAAGAAAAGATTATTGACTTTTTCTTCTCAGGATCCAGAACACAGTTTAACTGATTTTCTATCCAGGTAAGAATGGTAGAGCCTGTAAGTGACTGCTTATTTCCTCCACAGCGAAAACGCTGAACGTGTAAACATGCCATCTTTCAAGGGCTGTCGGTAACGTACATCTTGAGTGGTTTTTGACAGGATGCAGTAAATGGAATAAAGGTGGGTTTGGCTCCTGCAGTAGCTATGATTACTGACAGAGCTACTGCCCTTCACACTAGTGATCGGGGAACAGACAAACAAACAAATAAGGCTGCATATCCGCAAAGGGGAATAATGAGACAAAAGGCTTATGTGTCCCAGCAGTTCAGGGTAAAGATCCTGCACTAGGATAATGAAGGCTGTTTTGTGGTTGTAATTTGCCAGCTGCAGAAAGCTATGGATTTTAAAACTCAGGACAGAAGTCACAAGTAAATACTGAACCTCGGAGGAAAATTCTTAATAAACATTTGAGCAAAACCGTGTTAATCAGGTATGGAACAATTTCACTGCGATCATCCCAGCAAGTATACAGGTATGTAAAAGACAATGCCATCCTGTACTCTTCATATTTCTCTTGGCGCTCTCAAACAAAACCAGGTGTTTTTTGCAGTTGTCCATAGATTGTCAATAGCTGCAACTCAAAGTGCATCACCCAGAGCATCTGCTTTGCTGGACTGGTTTAATTTCAGCTATGAACACATTCATAGCACACTGGAGTGCTCGAGGAAAGAACCTCCACAGCTCATGCAAGACCCCAGAAAGGAGATTCTCAACTTTATGTTAAGTAACAGGAAATTCCAAAGAGCTGCACTGCTGCACCAATATCCTGAGATACCACTACTGCATCATTAAGATACAGGTGCAGTCACAGCGAGGTAGGAGGCGAGATTAAATGCTAGCTTCCTCCCTGGCAGATCATTCACGGTGACTAGAGACAGGGTCAGCTTGGGTTGTTGGGCTAACTCTATCGGCCAGGTATACTGCTGGTGAGTGACCTCACACACTCATCTGGGGGTGAAATGTGATGAAAGCCAACCAAGCAGAGGAAAACTGTTCCAGATGGCAAGATCTGCTCAAGAGAACACTCAACTCGTCAACTGCATTAGGAAAATATGAGGAGACCAAAAACTTACTGCCAAAAAAACTCTGACTAATGGGCCAAAAAAAGGAAGAAGAGATCCAGAGGGATGAGGAAAGGGTAATTCTTCAAAGATCTGAATAAGATTAGGTGGGATTTTTCCTGCTCTGGGGCTGCAGCAGATGTAATCTCAATCAGGGTCATGTCCTGTCAAGGCAACCTCCACTTTACAAGCTGTAGACACACCTTCCCCCTCCCTGTATAATAGTGCCTCCTTGTACAGCACTGGCCTTCCTTTCCAAGCACCAGGAGCGAGGGCACCCATGAAGCCACAGCATACCTCCCTGGCAGAGCCAACACCGCAGGGATGCGCAGAGCAGAGCTGAATCAAAAACTGGGCCTCCTGACCCACCTCATAGTATGCAGAGGGAGTAAATGTGACCATTCTCATATGAGAACAAGGTTATCTTGTCACCCACACCACTGGACACAACTACAGCAATACAGCTACTGACAGAGACGTACCCCATGGTACCCTGGCTCCCTTAAAGAACAAGCGAGGGTACCTTTTGATCCTAGGACATACGCTGCTTTCTTTGAATTTATTGCTGTACTTGAAATAAAAGACAGTTCTCCCAAATCATCTCCTCTCCACTCCCACTGCTTTTTTTTCCCACACACTTAGTTTTGACTGCACTCCACTCACTCTATTTCATGAAAATCACTCACTAAGTGCAGTTTCTTTCTCTGCTGCCCTAAGTGTGTGGCCATTTGCATTTCCGAAATAGCTATAAAATACTGTAACAACCTGGGCAGTGAGGTACATCCATACATAATGTAAAGCAAGGGGTAGCACAGAATTCCCAGTTCCTAAAAGCCAGATCAGTTGGATATGTGCATATCCTATCATAAAACAACTTTATTAAAGGAAGTAAAATTCCAAAATTAATCAGTGTGCATCATGAAACCTCCTTTTGTAGCAAACAGGTCACAAGACCATAAAATCTTTCCAGGAGGGGTCAGATTCTTTCCTGGTGTGGCTTCACGCACTCCATCCGTCTGCTTGACCTGTTCTAATTTAAGACCGAAGTTCATCCTGTCGCCAGCAGGAGTTAAGCCCACTGTTCAGACAGATGCCGCTGTAGCTGTATAGTATATTTAAAATGGTGCCATTTCTCTGGAGGTGCTAAAGCTAATTTCTAGATCCACTGTGAAATAAGATGCCATCTGTAACAGTGCAGTCCTTGCCCAGTGAGCCCTACTTTTCCAATATGTTACAGGAAAAAGTTTCCAAGATGAAATACATCCATGGGTCCTGGAAAAACAAGAGAATGAGGTTGCAAAACCTCTATCTATCATATTCGAGAAGTCATGGCAGTCTGGTGAAATTCCCACTGACTAGAAAAGGGAGAACCTAACCCCCATCTTTAAAAAGG
>NW_010258211.1:0-32947 GCF_000690775.1 Eurypyga helias
TAGGCTGAGGGCCGCGTGCGAACGCTGTCTGTCGTTCTGCCCTCGCTCTGCCCAGCCTAAGCGGCCGGGGAACTCAAAGTGACGCGCTCTCGGCCCCGCCGAGTCCTAGCGCCTCAGCTACGGGAAGGGAGGAAAACACAGATTTCAGGAGTACTTGTTGACAGTCTACTGCTCAATGTTCCCTCACCCTTTGTGTCCAAGATGACGGGAAAATCATTTTGGCATCAAATGACAGCCCTGTACGACAGCCTTCATCCCCCTGGGAGGGTTTTTATTATTGTGTTTTCTTTAAATGGACTTTTCTGCCTGACATATTGCATAATATTAAAAAAAAAAAAATAAACACTAGCCAAGGCTTAAATAGGTTCACAAACTATAATGATTCATTATTTCAACTGATGAATAAATTCAAAAAGCTGTTCCTGGACTCAAGAGCAAACTCTTTTTCCCTTCACTGCAGAGTAACACACGTAAGTGTAGAAGACAGCCTTCAATCAATACTCGAGCTGAAGGAGAACTAACATTTTGTGTTAGCTGAAGGGGAACTAACACTTTGTGTTATCCTCAGATTTTGGGTGCAGAGGAGGAGGCTCAGGAATGTAGAACTCCAAATGTTACATTAGTTCACTTCTAGTCTCCGAAAAATCTCAGGACTGCAGCTAGGAAAACACCGAGATAACCTGGAAGGCAAGAGGCACAGCAGCCAGCAGCCCATGGCTTACATTTTGTCCTACTTCTACGTCCCATTCCCCGTCTTTAATCACTTCACAAACTGACAGTGATTGTACACGGATTAATCACATTGCTTATTTACTAGAAAGATTTTCTTCAGGTCTTATTATCCTGTTCGTAGGTGCAGAGTATGAGAGGTCAGATACAGTTATACTGTTTGTTTGGTTCCCATCACAGATTTGCACCTAAATTCTCCATACAGAGATGAGACTTGGAGTCTAAACCTGGAGTGCCATTTGGATGTCTGCCAGCACTTCTATCTGCAGGGAATTTTACAATCAGAAAAGGAGGATATGGGCACAGATACGCGTTACACACAGGATACCAAGTTGTCACCACAGTACAAAATTGTACCTGGGAGGTTACTTCAGTGTAGAATGACCCATCCAGTACCTTTCAGTAACAGTTTTTACCTGGGGAGTAATAATTATATATTATAACTTCCATGTGCTAATTACTTATCAGAACCCTTCCATAAATTTATATAGATACACTGATACACCTGCACATCTATATATAGATACAGCATACATACACAGATAAATATGAAAATACATGTATCTGTTGGAAAATTAAATACACCAAGAAGCAACAAACGTAATTGAGCTTAATTAAACTTTATTAAAATTTATGATGGCTCCTGGTTGGCTAAACATAGTTTCAAACAACTATTGTACTAAAGCAGAATTCCAGTGAAGTTAGTTGTAATAACTTGTTCTTCACAACCCATCAAAACTTTCTGGGGACTTAGTATGTGAAATATAGACAATAGAACCATCTATTTTTCAGCAGTGAGATTGTTCGGTGTTTTTTACTTAACGCTCCATGAAGCAGTAACAATTAAGTGGCTCTCCCTAAAAGTATTCTGGGATCAAGTATTTGGGGGAAAGAAGTGCTTTAGATTTTAAAAAATTTTAAAACCCCCAAGCAAGCAAAATCAGTCTGTAGATTCAAGGATATGGAATTTTTTCCATCTTGGTTTTCAAGAAGATGAAATATTTCAAGAGCCTCTTTCTCAACACTGAAACTGGTTCATTTAAAGATCTGGTTTAAGATAATTTATTTTATGAGACCTGATTTGTTTTCTTTTCTTTTTTTTTTGTCCCCAAATGGCTAATTCTAACAGGTGAGAACCAGGGAATCTAAAAACCACCAAACCAAACAATCCTTCAACTGGGGCATCACTTTGAAAAGGAGATCACGGATACTGTAGCTCTCTGCTGGCAGAGACGTTCCTTTGCACAGGGGGGGCACAAGGATAGAGTGAACTGCTGTGTCTTAGCATCTGGAGAGAAGAACAGCAGTGACAAGGGAGGTCCTCAGAAGGTTTCAACTGCAGCTGGCATGCAGGTTTCTGTCTGAACTGGCTTTTGCTTCATGTTAAATTTTTTTTAAAATAACAGCATTCTTAAAAAGCGCGTTTTCATCCAGTTGAACCTTCTGATCTGAATTAAGAGAGAAATATTTAAGAGACTGGCAGGCTATTAAGAATGCTCTGCTGCTTATTCGGGCTCATACATTCATGCAGCGCTGTTACATGGTGAAAGCAGTTACTCCAGCAGTTGCCTAGATCAGTTTAAACCTAAGTGCTTCACGAAAGAGCAAAAGCTTGCATTTTGTCTGTGCCAGACAAGGGCATAGCAAGATTATCCCCTCCTCCTGCCCTCTAAACGCATATTAGTTACCGTACCTAGCGCCACACAAAAACATTAAAATGCTTTAGATCCCTGGAGTGACAACTGTCAACGCTCCATTTCCCTGAACAGAGCTGAATGTTGTATGCATCAACGCAGTTAGAAACACCTTTGAAGTATTTCTTTTCAAACACTGTCCTAGAAACTGGCATACTGAATGGAACACAGCTCATCCAAATACAGGAACTTGACCACAGACCAGAATTTGGCTAAACAATCCAGAACAAAATATTGAAAATCTTCATTTAAGATGTACTGATTAGTAAACAAAGCAGCAGCAGTTCCCACCCAGAGACGTAAGAATCCAGAAAGAAGTTCAGAGCTGAAGAAAGATCAAGATAACAATAGCTCATCAACTTATTCACATGAAATTGTTGTTCCAGGTTTCTTGGGCAGGTTTGTCCAAGAGCTAAAGCCTAAATATATATTTTTATTCATTTTCATATAGTATAAGAAGGACTTTCGAGTAAGAAAAAAATTGAAAGTAATTTCAATACCCTGCGCTCAGTCCTTCAGTTTTTCTTCTGTTTCAGATCCCAAGTATGTGAAAGGCCCTACCAAAAGCATCGTATTTGCAGATATGTCAACTAAACAGTCAAAGGTCAAGAGGCCATCTAAAACATGAGCCAGACTAGCAGTGCTGACAACTGACAGAGTGAGAAGTAAGGGACAAACACATAAGATAAGGGACAGGGTACTCGGGCTCTCATTCCTGCATGTGGACTTAAGTGCAATATAAAGACTGCATGCTATTCATTCCTGACACTGGAGTTTGCAGCATGGTGCCCCAGCTCCCACGTACGCTGGGGCAGATGCAGAGATTAGCAAATAACCAGAAACCCCTCCTCTGAACTTCAATGAGTTTTAACTCCAGTTTCTGGGGTTTAACCTCGTCTCCCAAATCTCACTACTTCTGTGACTGCTGTAAGCTGTTTACAGAGCTTGACATAACTCCCACAACATCTTCGTCCAAAAATCAGAGTTGCTCTGTCAAACAGAACATCAATTAGGAGAGTTTTAGGGGCAGTGTGCATTAGTTCCAGGATGAAACACACCAACAAGAACACAGACGAAAAATTAGGTCGATGGTATGTTAATCTGAGTGGTAGGATAATTAGAAGCTTTGGTGAAAGAGTAGTAACATGATACAAGTTCTCAAGATCTCTGCTTGACACATCCTCTCCAAAGCATTGATGCTTTCTGGGAAGTATTACCTCAGTTCTCACTACTTAAGAAAAACTCTGGAAAATGGATTACCCAGTTCCATGTTCCCACCTCACTCAAGTTGGAGGGATGCAAATTTTTTTTTTTTTTTTTTTTTTTTACAACCTCGTTTCATAATCAGAGGACAGCAGTTTCCAAAGACCCAAATTTTGGATTTCAACTGTGATTCCCAGTATTGGTTGCTTTCAGGCACTGGTCCAGCAGCCAGTATGAAAAAGGACAGTCCGCAGATTCATTTACTCTACACCACGTGCCACAGGGAGACTCTACAGTTATCCAGAATAGGTGGAGTACCGGACACATCCCCATCATCCAAAATAAGCGACCAAGAGTCGCATAGCATGAAGCCTTCATGTTTCCTCCATCCTACCTGGAAATTCCCTGGACTGAGACAGTTGTCCTGGGAGGCAGCAAACTAAGTTGAACAGCCCCATACAACTGCCCCAGTGCAGTTGGCCAAAACCAGTTATGCCAAGGTGAACGGAAACCACATCCCCCAAACGTGAGAGGGAAGGGAGGGAAGGTGGAGAGGGAAGAGAGAAAGCCAAAGATACCACTACTGAGGAACTGAGATTTGTGATGGAGGTACTGCTGCTTTGCTGGCTTACCGTGACAGCTTACCATGTTGCATGTATTTTAACATTGTGTTCACTAACAGCAACAACAGTGTCAATTTGCCCACAGAAACACATCTTACCAAAAGCCTAAGTCAGAAAATAGCACACCTTGTATTTCCTCTGGTATCTAGATGGCCAAAGAGTCTTATTTCCAACTTCCACGCTCTCTAACACACTGCTAACATGTGCAAAGCAAAACTGCTCTTCAGACACGCCTCCCTCATTCTCACTCTTCACTTTTCCTTGGAAAAAATCCTTATGGCGTTTTCAACGCCTGCCCCTGGACCATCACCACACGCCTTTGGCAAACGAGGCGGTGACAACCGAGAGTGCAGTTTTCACTTCCCTCCCGTTTTCCTCTGTTATCAAACGTTGCCAAGTCTCAGCAAGACTTGCAACCCAGGTACTTGGAGGTCAAGGGTTAGTGATGGAAAGCAAAATCTGATCACCATATTATGGGCAATCTCAGGGCTTGCACCTCTGTCAGCCCCTGGATGGCATCCTCCCGAGACTGCTGCAGGGAAGTTACAGGGGCCTCTCTCAGTTTTAGGCTATTTTGAAACCATATTGAGGCAAAGATGGTAAAGTTCTTGTTGAATATACTCACTTCGATACTTTTTATACCTGAGATTCAGAAGTCTGCTTTTTTGCATTAATAAGCACTCCAAACTAAATGCATCATTTTTTAAATGTATGAACTCATTAAAAAATATAATGGTGCAAGTCGCTTAAAAACTTGTTTTTTAGTACTAAGTTCTGTCCTACCATGTGTAGGCCATACTTGAGGTATTTCAGAAAGGAATGACCAAACCGAGGAGAAGACAGTACAGGTGTCACACTTAAGTAGTTAAGCCAGAGGCCCTCAGATTGCTACCAGAGTCTCCCACAACATCCATTAACTTGCCCTCAAAAAGAAAGAAAAGAAAAAAATTTCCTAGTTTGAGCAGGAGTTCCCTGTAGCTCCCGGGTAACACCAGCTTAATAAGTAACGACTCAAGAGACAGCAAATACCTCCCTGAATACGGCAACAGTAGCCTACAAAAACTCAAAGAAAGGTCCCTAAGAATTTGGTTTTGTAATAAAGGTCACTCAAGGGTTCGTTGCTGTTGCACACATCATGAGAGGCAGCACTGCACTGGAAGATAAGGAACAGTTTTCTAGTCCTATATCTCATGTGATCCCAGGTCAGGCAGATAACCTCTTCACACTTCACATCCAGACCACAAATCACTATTTTGAGTTCTTACTGGGAGAACAAACAAACCACACTTCACACACTGCTCAATCTCCTCCTTCATTTCGCAGCAGCCTACATGAAAAGCCAACTCTGTGACATACTAACTAAAAACATGCCTAAAGGCTCTGAACAACCTGGAAAATCCTTCAGTACACAAACCTTGCTTCAACAAAGCCAACAAGCGTTTAATGCTGACTCTAAACGGGCAGGATCTTTCCCCATTAGCTGCAACAGGAGTAGCCAAGCTCTCCGAGTGCCTTTGCAGAACAAAACCAGCCAGCAAACGGTCATCCACAGTACAGCACAAACCTGATCAACTGAGAAACACACAGAGCAACTGCTTAAAACTCTCAGATTTATAGCTATGGATAAGGAAAGGGCACTTACTTCCTGACGAAAGGGAAGCTGTAATTTCCCCGGCCGCAGAGCTGAAAGCACGGAGCCACGCTGCTCCCCTGAGCACTGCCAGGGAGAGGCCAGCACACATGGGGGGTATTAGCACCCAGGTGCCCCAGGGAACCGTGACTGGAAACTGCAGCTGTGGGAAGAGAAATAGCTTTAATTAGAAGCAACTGGGCCTGGATACGCTGAGGAGACGAGAAACTGGTTTGTTGTGCTTCACCTTGTTTTATTCCCAGTCAGAGCACCTTCTATTAGCGGATGCTCTCTCTGTTTCCCGGCGTGGTGTGACTCAGTGGTGACTCCAGCCACCCACAATACCGTTCGTGTGCTCTCCCCAACAGTCCAAAGCTGCAATTTAGCAAACATTTATTAACCTAATTTAACCTCACACACAACGCGACTGGCATCAGTGTGTGAGTGAAGTTTAGCAACCGTGAGAGCCCAAGATCACAGTCGGACTTGCCTGAACCGCCCAGTCCAAGCTGAGGCAGCAGCGGACTGCACCTCCCCCAGTCACCCTGCCTTCCCTCTGCCTGTTTTTCCTTCTTCCTACTCGTCTGGCCTGCGCCGTGCCACAGACGCTTTCCCTTATATCCAATATACCAACCTTGCCAAGCGTAATCATGGCAAAAGTCATAAAAGCTGCATCCCTCTATTCAGCAATGGATGTTTTCCAGTGTGCCTTGAAAGCCTGGAACAGAATATGGGGGGGAGCTTCTGGGAGCAAACGCACCTTAGGAACGTGACGGATGACCACCAAGGACATTCCTTCACTAAAAGAGGATCCGGATGGCAGAAGAAGGAAAATCCAAAAATGTTCAAAACATTGCTTTCTAGCTGAAATATTAATTGCCCAGTATCTTCACTTTTGCATACTTAAGTTCTGCACAGAATTCAGAATAACTTTCTTGTTGTAGAAACAGACTAGAAACACATAGATCAATGTCTCTTGTTAAGCCTTCCAAGTAAAACCACATGCAGATTTTAGTTTGTGTGCGTTTCCCTCGGCCGTTCCAAGGGAAAAAAAATTACGGGGTAAAGGGAAACTTAAAAACACGAGTCCAGCTGTATAACTCCCAAAAATCATCAACTCAAACGATCTGACCGTGTCACAGACTAACCCTCAAGAGGTGCTTAGTGACACTGCTGAAGGAGATGAAATGGAAAATACAGTAGGGCTGGAAGTCACCCAAAGAAAAATGAGAAAGGAGCTATATTCTGAAGGCCTGTGGGTCAAGAAGCAGATGAAGACGCACGGTGTTTCACAAAGACAGATGCTTTTCTTGAATTGCTTACAGCTTGATTCAGGCAAACATCCGCAGAAGTCAAGGCACCAGAATCCACCCCAACTTAAAGGTTGGCCTTGTCTAGTTTGTGTGCCCAGCAGCAGAGGGAGGAGCGTTCAGAAAGAAGCTATTTAACAGCAAGTTCTGAGTAAGGAAAAATCCTTCACAAACACACCATTTCTGAGAAATAATTTCATCGCAGAAGTGACAACACATTGTCCTGAAAAGTCAGGACATTTCATTCTGAAAATGCTGTTTTGAATGAAATTATATTAAAAAACAGAGGGATGCTTATTTAAAGAGGTAAAATAATACTGACAAGATAATGAAGTATCTAGTAGCAGGTTAAACAGACATTTCGTTCATGGGAACTGAGGCTAAGGGCTGAGATGGGGTCTCCAGGACCTGTCTTTACGCGTTGCAGTCCAGTGCTGTGCCAGGACCAAACAGCAACCTTGGCTTCAAGGCTTGGAGGTGCCGTCTTGTGGAGAGGTCACAGTCACTTTTCCAGGCTGTCCTCGTCTTCCCACCAGCTGCCACGAGATTGTCCTGGGGAGCGCTGACAACCTTGCACGGGGCCTGGAGGCCACAGGGAGGCCCGCAGAGCACAGGACAAAAGCAAGTAAGAAAGCCTCATGGAATTGCAGAGAGCCCTTAAAGGGATGGTTTGGGCACAAATTCGCAGACTTTTGTAATTTGGATCTTAGCAAACCACACCGATCTCCAGAGCTACGTGGTCTTAACGCATTCCCCAAATTTCCCGTATCCAGTCAATCCAGAGATGCCTGCAATTCAATTCCCATGAAACAGGGCAAGAGGAGCATGCGGAGGGCACTAAACGAGCAAGAAGGAAGTTGAGAAGAGGGAAGTGTCTCTGAAACAATCTTTCCCAGACTGAGAGCCATAAGCCATCTAGATGTGAGACCCAGATCATCGCAAGCTCCGAATGGCTTTCTTTACCAAAACGCCGATGATCTGCAGCTGACCAATTAATTATTTGTTTCTCTTAACACGTGGTTCATATGATGGGCTGATAGTTCTCATATTCCTTCAGGTTGTGGAAAACCAAAGCCCTGGGCCCTCTTTGTTACCGGCCGGGAGCAGGGCTGAACTTGAATGGCTGAGTTGCAGGCCAGCACTCTCCTCCCTTGATGCCTTTTCCTCACAGGGCAATAGACTCACGCTTGTACCTGTTTCCCCTGCTATAGGCATGCCCTCTCCAAAGTGCGACACAGCTTGAGAAGCAGGGTTGAAGAACAACTCTACTCCTTTTCTTGTGGAGAAAATACACTTCTGGGTAGTGTGAATTTCAGCCCCATAGACTAAGTGCCCTACTCCCACAGCTGTTATGTGGAGGACAGGCACGTTTCACTTGTGGAGTTGTTTGGCTCACACTCAAGTTTAGTTGCTTGACTTCCTAACCCCAATAAAACTTGTTCCTTTTCCTCAATTTAAAACACGAAGAAAGAGTGAAAAGTCTTGGGAGAAATCGGTGGAGCAACAGGGCCCAAGACAAGTCCTGATGGGGCACAAAAGGGCACCACAAAACCAGCTGCAGCAGCCAACAGAGAGGTCCAAAGGTATGGATGACAGAGGTCATGGATGAGGCAAAAAGGACAGACGGTACGCACAGCCCTTAAGAAAGAACCAACAGAACTCCACAATGCTGTTTACTTTATTCATTTAAAATATGTTCTGTTCCGTTTTCATGCTAGATCAGTTAGTCTTTGCCAAACTTCTGCTTCCTATGGGGCTGTCTGCTGGTTGGGTCAGTTTATTGTTCACTCAGATATTTGGGTTACCCAGAGTCTGTGGAGAGATCTGGAAATAGTCCTTTTTGTATGTAAAGAAGAAATACAAAAGCTGCTGTTGATTAGTTCACATTCTGACTGCACATTTTTATACCCAGCTTCATACGTTGAATGTTCTCAGCATGATTCATCCAGAAAAATAACAGTTTCATGTACAAGGGCATGTTGGAGCAGGCAGAAACATTTCAGGGAAACACAGATTTAGCCAGTGGATTTAAATATCAACATGTGGAAAATTATCTGGCTTCGTCTGGGTGAAGAATTCTTTCACAGGCTAGGATTCTCCAAAGGATAAAAAGGGAGGTAAGCACCCAAATTGCACCACATTTTTTCAAAGCTTTTTTAAAATCTTATCTGGGAATGTGACTCTGAGACTAGACTAATGGATCAGATCCAAACATGTGTAAGTGAGCATAGACTCTACGTGGAATCATGGAAAAAAAAAGGAAAGAAAATATCTCATTAAGTCACCTGGTTAATCCCCCTGCCCCAGGCAGGATCATCTATACCTATATGATTTGTGGCAGATCTTTGTCTAACATGTTTTTAAAGACCTTCAAAGACAGGAACTATAATATTTCATTCTCCTGTTAGAAAACTTTTCCTTATTGTTTAACCTGTATCTTTCTAATGCAGTGTAAGATCGAAACTTCCTATCAAATAAAACATGGGTTTTTAGGAAAGACTATTTCTGTCCTTTTTACACCTTGATTCTACCTCCTGCATACTTGAGGATTATCCTTGCATTGCCCAAAGTCTTCTCTTCTGAAAGTTGAGCCACGTAACTCAATTAGCTCTTACCTCCTTGGTCATATCTGAGACCTCTAATTATGCTCAGAGCTCCTCTTTGGGCTCTATCCAAGTGGGCCACATCCTCTTGGACTGCAATGTCAGAGAAGTCCAGCTGAGGTTTTTCCAGTGCTGAGAATAGCAGAAAGATTACAGTATACATCAAGCAGGCTACATTCTTCCTTGTGCATTTTGCACTGCACTCCATCTTTTTCATGAGTATGACTTTGTTGACTCCTTCAAATCCCAGAAGAAAAACTTCCCAAGCTGACTGAGTTTCCTCCCTCCTTTTTATGTCCCACTTATCCCAGCTGTCCCCCTCATAAAGAAATTTCCCTTTGATAGGATCTCTTACTTCAGATACTAATTAGCAACTTCCAATTAACTGATTATTTAAAGCAGATTTAGCTCCTATAGAGCTTGCTTACCCTGTCAGTGTGATGCTGTTGAACAGAACACTCAGCAATTATAGAAATGAACCCCCATGTCTCCTTCCAGCCTGTGCAATTTGTTTAAAAAAAACAAAACAAAAGCCATTAGAGCGTAACAATGACCTTAAGTAGGCTGTATAAAACATCAGCCAATCTCTGTTGGCCATTATAAGCGTGGCTGGCTTGTAAGGTTTCAGAGATCGTGTCAGCTGTTTGGGAAATTAGCATGATGCTAAACACATGAGTTGTTGTTCTTAACTGGCAAACTTGGTTATCAGTTGTAAACACAGAAACTGATTTTTATGTGGAAAAAAACCCCTTACAATGAAATTCGTTGTAAGAGATACGTTTTCAGCGTATGCTGTGTTTAAGACTGCCACTCACATCACCAGTGACCGTGCTTGCAGTGGATGGTAGGATGTATGCAAATCCTGCATTTACAGGACATATTTACAGTAATCTCTGAATAGCACGCTGCAGACAGAGCGGCCCTTCTTAAGGCTGTGAACCTGGGACACGCAGGCTGCGCGTTAGGATCGATATCCTGGCCGAGTCAAGACTGGCCAAGTTGTTTCAGCTGCAATGGGTGCCATTCCCTATCCAACACTTTCAGTTACCAGAACATAACACCTGAGGTTCCGTACATATTTTTAGCGTATACAGCTATAGAGACATATACATGTTTCCGACGTTGTAAATGCAGTGCACTCCCAAAACCTACTCTAAAAGAATACATGTTATGAAGCCCGGAGCTCAGAAATTACAAACCGTGAAACGTATGGCTGGGAAGACGGGAGAAAGGATCCATGTGCTCGTACAAAATAAAAGCAAACGCTCCTTTTTTCTGCAGAATCCCTGACTGTCCCATGGTGGGCATTTCTGGAATTTTTGCATGCAAAAACTTGAATGAAAAAAATTCATACCACGCCAAATACAAATCACGTATGAAAAACATGGTGAATTTCCTCATGGATATTTCTAGTGTGCATTCACCACGAGATGACAGACTGACATTTTGAAGGCATTCTGACACCGAGGTCACCAGGAAAACAAGAGGAGCTGGACTTAAGCATCCCTGAGACCTAGGGCACACAGTGACACAGTCTATGAGAAACCAGCAGAGCCCAAATAAGCCAGATCCCACAGACACCACCTGCCTGCTGCCCCTGGGCAGGGTGCCTGGACTACACAGAGCACCAAGCTAAGGACCAGGGAGACTCCAAATCCTCACTGCAGGCCTTCCTGTTTTGTGTTCGGGGTTCGCCAATAGAAGAGACACGAACAGTGCTACCTGGGATGGAGTTGGACTAGCATAGCCTTCCTGCCTTGCACTGAAGCAAGCTGAGCTCTGCCTGCCCGTACGCGTGGTGCTTGGTATGCCTACGGCCCCAGGGGCGGTGGCATTGCCACCAGTGGTCAGGGCAGCTGCACTGAGGCCAGGGGACCTGGCACAAAGGCTTTGAAACCAGCTTGCCAGAGATGTCTCCCTTCTTCCCACGCACCAGGCCCCATCGTACGCCCCTGCGAGGATGGTGCCACTCACTGCCCTGTGGCAGATTCAGTAATGATGCAGACGAGTGGGAATTTATACGACCAAACACTGCCTCGCTGGAAGCCCTTCTAGGAAGGAATCTCACCATCCTAGCTGTCGCCATGGACTTCAGCAGAATGAAGGCTTGTGAACCCCTTTTTCTTTTTTCTCTAAAGCGTGTACGTATTATCAGAATATTCTCTGAGTATCTGAGTTTCCAGCTGCAGCTGTACTGAACTTCTACACACCAAGGCTTGTTACTAAGCTTAAAACAAACGGTATGCTCCAGTCCGTTCCAAGTCACCAGGCACATTGTTCACCTACTACTTCTCAGTAAATCCTGACTGACCTGGCACTAAACCAGAATTTCAGCTCTGTCGCCGCTCGGAAGCTGAGCGGGCTTTTACCTGGGGACACTGCCATGCCCCTGCCCTGCGTTACGCTGCTGCAGCCCTTAGCAACGCTCTCCAGGCAGGATTAGATAAGACGCAAGACCTTGCCCACATGAGTCAACGGCCTCACCCCGTTTCTTTGTTAGTGACTTGAAGACCTTATCTCTGCCCAGGAGATATACCCATAAAACAACACACTACGTGAGATGGAGCTTAGTCCAGTGCCCAAAATACAGTTATAAGAAGAAAACCATTTTTTCTTACCAATGTAACCGTGTTTACAAGCATAGTTACAACACCCCAAGAATCACACCCCATGACCAGCGTAATTCAGCTATCGTTTCAGCGCTGATCACCTCAGTTGTGTGCCCGAGCTATGAAACCCAGAGAGAAATCTACAGAATCATTTGTCTCATTTACATTAGCAAACACTGACAAAGGCTTGCATCCTGTCAGAGAGTTTCTTACTGAGCCTGCAAGGTCACTACTAAGTTATGATCCAACTGAAAAACTAATGTCTGTTCCTTTCCACTCTGCCTTTATACAATTAGGATTAAACACTGAAAATTTTCAAAGTCACACTTCCAAATTACAGTTACAAGCCCCTTCTGACTTCTTGGAGACCCACGTAAGGTTAAGACCACCAAAGCAATCTGGGTGGGTATTTATTTTTTAAACATTTTTCAACAGAAGTGTCATCAAGGGGAGTTTCAAAAGTCAAGCTATTACAATGACTGCACTGTCTGAAAAAACTGAAAGTCTTCATACTTATCTGATTGATTACTTCAAAATTAGATAAGTCCTTCCGTGTGAGTATTTGAGCCACCCACAGCGATAGGAATATGAATACACACTCCTAGGAGTGCCTGGAGATACTCATACTTCACAGGTACTTATTACCTTATTTGATACTTACCACTCTGGCATTGTGCAGCTTCAAAAAGGGCCTGGTAAAATCTGACAAATGACAAACTGAGTCACAGGAGCTAGAGACACACAGGAAGCTTGCAGCTAATCAGGGAGCTAAACACCATTCCTGGAGCCTGGGTGTCAAGGCTGCTGGGCAATAGTCTTTCCTAATGCAACCAGCGTTTTCCTGCTGTCTTATATTTGCAGGTACATTGCCTCAGCATGGGTGAAACAGCAGGCACCACATACTGCCCACCATGTTTTCCTGGCTTTGCGTTGCATCACTGTGCTTCTTTGCAATATACGCACCAAAAAATAAAAGTATTCAGGTGGTTTAATTGGACACCTGGCTTTTAAAAGGGCTATCCCACTTCTCGTGGCTCTATTTTTCATTCAGAAGCCATGCGCAGAGCTCCAAGCCTTGAATATGTCGCTTTTGTTGTATCTATTTTTCTTCCCTCTAAGCCATAGATTTCAGGAATTTGCTGTTGTCTTATTAGAGGTTATTCTGACCAGATTCATTACAGAACAGCAAATGTACGTACGTCTGATCTGGACTGGGGTTTTTTATCTGTTTGGGGGTTTTTAAGATTTTTTTTTTATTTGCCACCAGGAGGTGCAAATGATCTTCTCATCAGCACCACTTTGCTGGTCATTATAATCACCAGCTATACTCTGAGGCGGAAATGGCCTGCTTTAGCCTTTTCCTAGCATTTTTTCCCTTATTTCTATCCCTTCACCCTTTCTACTTTGCTGGCCATGAGGGCTCTCAACGTCTTTACCAAATGCTATTTGCAGCCTGCTCATGAATCAACTTTCTCCACGTTGCTGTTTGTGCTGGCAGAAATATCTGGTAGTGCTTACACATCGTAAGACTGCACGTACGACACCATGGCGTTACTACAGCTGATTTCTGCGGGTGCTTTGTTATCAGCCTTTAAACAGCTTGGCCAAGCTGTACAGTCGTTCTGGAGGAGAGCTGACTGCAAGCCACACAGCCAAAGCCAAGGAGCCACCCCATGCCTGCGATCCACTTCTTAAAGGAGGGAGCAGCCAGGGAATTAAGGGGAGGAGGAAGGAAAAAAAAAGAGAGCCCTGTCCTTTTCACCCTGAACAGAGGTGAAAGCATTAGGGACGGGTGGGGTTTCGGTCCCACTGCATGCGTGTTCAAACCCAAATGTAAATTTAGCCCTCGTGAGAACTGGCATCTGAACCGAACCCAGATCTAAGAGGAGGCATTTCTTCCATGCAGGAGCAGCCAAGTCTGTAAGATATAATCACAGGGTGATGGCAGGCTCTCAAGATTAGGTGGTCTCGCTGGACTTGTAGCGAAGATAGCAGAGCTTCTAGCAGATTTATCCAGTTTCCACGCTTCTAACTGCAGCATCTGATAGCAGCAGCTCAGCTCTGAATCTGGGAAGCTCCTTAACATGTTTCCAAACAATTTTCTCTCTACCCTTTACACACACATACGCAAAGACACTGGCAATGGCCACCACGATGGTGCTACAGGATGACTGCAAGACCAAACGTGCAAGACAGCACTACTGAAACAGCCAGCTCCAGTCCCCTTGGGAAATACGGCATCTGCAGTGCTAGCCTGTACCCCATCCCATCGGAGCAGCCTCACCTTTAAGATCCTCTGCCCTTTCTCCTCATAAAAGCGGGCAGGGATACCTGGAGAGCCGCTCCGCTCTGGGAGTAATGTAGCCAAAGAGTTAGAAAGAGGCCACACGCCGTCTGCTCTCCATGACCCAGAGCCCTTGCTCTCCCCAGCAGAGCTCTGTGCCTCAGCCCCTCCAACGAAGAGGGGCACAAGGAGGTCCAAGCCTCCAGGGTCAGATCCCGGCCTCCTCACGAGACCAGACACCTGCAGTGTGCTCTGTTCGCAGGAGAGCAACCCCCTTCTCATTTACAGGCCTCACAACCCATTAAACTGTTTTCAAGTGCTTATTCGGGGGCCTACAAGGAAGCTGGGGGGGACTTTTTACAAGGGCCTGTAGTGACAGGACAAGGGGTAACGGGTTTAAATTGAAAGTGGGGAGGTTTAGATTGGATATCAGGAAGAATTTCTTCCTGGAGAGGGTGGGGAGCACTGGGACAGGTTGCCCAGAGAAGCTGTGGATGCCCCATCCCTGCAAGTGTCCAAGGCCAGGCTGGATGAGGCTTGGAGCAACCTGGTCTAGTGGAAGGTGTCCCTGCCCATGGCAGTGGGGTTAGAACTGGATGGGCTTTAAGGTCCCTTCCAACCCAAACCATTCTGTGATTCTATGATTATTTGCACAATGACATCTTGATATATTGTGAAACCTTCTTCTGTTACCAGCATGAAGAAAGATATACCCATCAATAAAACACGCACTAATGCCTTCGACATATAAGTACAAACATGTGTAGGGGTTTCACTAATTTCCAGTGGATCCAACTTTAACGTTTATTTTAAGCTTGGTCTCTTTTAGAGCCACGTGTGGGTATTCTTGCAATAAAACTACCGTGAAGCTTTTAGAGGCTTCAGTCATATTTGGAAATTTGGCCGTGTGAGTGTGTGGTGGAGCAAAAAACCAAAAAGATTACAGAGGTCAAAAGTTTGTATGTATTTCTATAGAGAACATAGTCAGGATTATCTTGCACTGGAAAGACTGGATGGTTTTTGTTTGTTTGGGGGTTTTTTACTTTAAAAAAAAAAAAAATTTTGAACATCAGGTGCATGTTTTCTCTACAGTTCAAAAACTGGCCAAGCAAGGCAACATTTAAAATTTCTGTCTTGTTTTTCCCCTCTCAGAAATACCAAACTGAAAAAAACCCGGGAAGGTTATGGGTCTCAGTATGCAGAAGACTTGACTCAGGTTAAAATGACACTATTATTTCCACAGCAATTCAGGAGTTCGTGCGCCACCAGCCCAGTCGCTGTTACAAACAGCCACGTACGTAGCCTTGTAGTCAGCAATCTGGTCTTCGTGTCTGAACATGGCACATAATCCACGTCAAAACTTCAGGGCGTGCTCACAATCAGAAGGAAAGTATGGATTCAGAGAAAATTCCGAAAAAACTGAGGAGAAAACAAGCTTAGTGTGTCTAAACAGGTATGGCTCCAATACTTTCAACTAGCTCTATATTAACCATCCAATGAATCTAAAAACTGCCAGCCACTGATGACTTCCATCTCAGTCTCGCCCACCACGTGTACTTTTCCCCTCCTTCTAATGCAGAGCAACTTGCTCCCATGCTGAGTGTTCTTGGTTTTTTTGCAGAAAGCAAGAAATACCGAGGTGGCCGAGGAAGGGAGGAGTAGGTTCACACAGGTGCCTTCCAGATAAGGCTACAGCAGGTCCCAACGTGGGGAAAGGAGGAACAGCTGGAGGTCCCGAGGGGGAAGAAGAGGGAGGTAAAGTCAAGGCGAGGTGGAAAATGAAGGTTCGTAGTTTGGTATTCAGGAGGAGAAAGAAGAAGGAAGAATGAAGAGAGCGAGAATGGGGGAGAAGAAAATAAAGCAAACATCACCCAGGTCCTCTGGGCTGTGGCAGATGTGAAAACTGTGGAGGGAGAGAGCAAGGAGAAAAGAGGAATCGAGGATGTCCAAGGTTATATGGTGGGCACAGCCCAGAGGGACAGCAGCACAGGGAATGCTGAGGGTCTATCTGCTTCACATATGCCAATTGCCAAGGACAAACCAGAAAACTGCGAACTGACAAAAGCTTAATTCCCTCCTCATTAACAGGCAATAGCATTGGCACCAAAGCATGTCTCATTATCTCCACAGTTATTACAGCAGTAAATCTTGAGTTATCAAAAGGAAAGTACGTCTGCATCGTCAAGTATGATCTATATTCACCTATTTGTGCCCTCCAGCAGATTGCAAATATGAAAATGCAGGGTATGATATTGGGTTTTTTTTCCTAAATGTGACCTCTAATTGAAAAAAATATTATTATGTCATCCTAAGATTATTTTCTAGTGCCGAGATTATTGTCTAGTGCTCAGCTGGGAAGGAATTAAATAGGATCTGAAAAGTAGTTAATTAGAAGGGCATGTTGCGGTTAGCAGTTCTGGTTCATTTTTATCCAAGTTTTACAGCCACAATATGAACGAGGAACATGAAGAACTGCTTTTGTTACACAGTGAGCTATATTCTGAGATTGCTGAAGTCAAGGGGGTGTTTCTCATCGACGCCAAGGATAAATCACAGAAGCACACTGGGGTATTTAATTAATATACACGAGTTGCAGAACACAGTAACACTGTGAGCATCATTAAGTGGCACACAAATCATGTAAATGGCTGACCCTTTTCTCCTTCCTTTTGCCTGTTTAAAGAGCACGTGGAAGGTCCCTAGCCAAAGGGCACAGAAGCAATACAGGAAGTGCCCAGGACACACACCACTGGCTGACCCGCAGCTGGGGCAGCCATAGCAAAGTGCTACAGCTAAAACGTCAGTGATGAATTTACACCTGGCCAGACCTCTGTCTGAGGCAGTACGGAGAGAATGCTGTCTCACGAGAGTTTTGGTGGTCAGTCAGGATAAACACAGCATGAACATCTATTATTTTTTATTGGAAGTATGAAACGGTATCAAGATGCATCCTTCTAATTCTGGGATAGATCTGCTCATTTACCCAACTGCATGTGATACACCAGGAACACTGTTTAACATCCCAAAAGGAAACATGACCTTATAAAAAGAGTCAAGACTGAGCCTCATCTCAGCGTAGAAGAAATGAAACTGCCAAGTGCCTGCCTGGGCGTTTTCACTTGCACTCTAACCCTAAGCTACCTTTGCCTGTAGCTGTGCGAGTACACCTACCCCAAAGGCCACCTGCAGCCCTGGAAGCATTTAAAATAACAGTTTACCGGCAAGGGAAGCTCTTTTCCAGACCGGAGACCAAATAAAGCTTTGTAAACCCAGTATCTATATATTCTGTGAGAAGACAGCAGCAACTTGGCAGAAGGTATAGCTTGAAGCACTTGTAACTTCACAGAGAAAGCTTGAAAACACTAGAAAAATATTGTGCTGGAAAGAAAAAGTATCAAAATGTCTAAAGAAGCTGGTGACCGCAATGACGGGTGCAGTTTAAAAGCCAGAATAAAATACAATAGAGCGCATTTGGCTCTTTTCATCACAAACAGCATGTTTCTAATCACTGGCATCAGAGTCGAGCTGAACCCCTCAAACCACACCACCGCAGACAAGAAAACTGCACAGGCGGATGTGTCCTACCCCGCAGACCCTTACAGCTCTACACCCACGGTCACACCGACTTTCTTACTCGTCACCAGCTCCTTTTTGCGGGTTTGCAACTTTTGGTTTAAGCCCTGTATTTTGAAAAAAAATCACTCAGCAACTCGCATTTGGATCTGCTCAGACTCCCTAAAGGGTTTTGCTCCCATCAGAGAGCTCGGTGAAACAGCCAGTTATTCTGGAGCGCTTAACACCCAACGACACCCTGTGAAATGTCATTTGGGGAAATTAATTTTGAGAATTCTGTACCTAACCAGCTTTCTTAAGAAGAGGCAGTTTTGCAATTTCACAGCCTTCCCTCACCCTTCTCTTTATCTCAGCATATAGGTGCATGGTGACTACCCCTGGCTGGCTGTTCTTCTCATTACGAAAAACAGACCAGAGCAGCTGTCAGTCTCGGGAGAAGAGGAAATACCAAGTGGCTGCTGTCCGACAGGCTGGCAGTCTGTCTGCCCGCAGGAGCTACGAACTCATACAGCGTTTACAAGTTGCAACATTAACGAATTTTGCTTTTAGCGTGCAGTTATAAATAATACCATGTGTGGAGCAAACACGCAGGCAATTCTGATAGACGGCTGGCAAAGCGTCCTCTTGTTGGGTCTCGTTAGTGAGGGCCATAAAAACAGGAACGAGTGAAAATGAGTCAGATTGAAAATGTATTGGAGCCTGCCATATTTTCAGTGTTCAATTGAACAATTTTCCATTAAAGCCAGGGAGGAGACTCTGTAGATGAAGCCTCTGGAGGTCAGTCAGAAATGATTCCTGGCTCTTCCCCAAAACTCCCTGTGTGATCTTGTCTACGCGAGTTTATTCTTCCCTACCTCAACCCTCCGACTAGCTGGAAAACGCGCCCTAAGCCTCTCTTGGCAAAACAAAAGTACTGCACTTAGGTAGGATTAATCAGCTACACAAATTCAAAATAGGGAGCGATTAGCCAGGGTTAGACCTGTTATTTTTCGTAACAGGTCTTGGAGGTTGTAATGGATTGCCAGCTGAGCACGAATCAACCATGTAATCTGTTATGAAAAAAGCAAGCAACGGCACTGGGATGCAAACAGGGGTGGAGCCCGGGGGTCAGGCAGGAGTCCTTCACGTGCTGGTAGTGCTCCCGCTAAAGAATGGCATCCAGCTTCGGATGCGTGTGAGGGAAGACAAAGCACTAGGAAGACTTGGGAGGAAGTCAAGAGAGGGAGACCAGAGGCCCAGAGTGGTGGAGACACAAGAAGAGCCTGAATTAATTGCTGTCATCTAGCCAAAAAGAAAAAGGAGACTGAGGAGGGGAGGACTAAAATAAGTGTTCAAGGCAAGACAGAGCAAATAATCTCTGTTCCAGTATCTGTGGTGGGTAGGAAAAGAAATGAAGAGCTCAGACTGCAATAAGAGACGTTTATGTTCAACATGATGGAAAAACATTCTCTAACAGGAAGGGTAGCAAAGCCCGAGAATAAATTGCCCTGGGAAGCTGTGGAGTGTCCATCCTTGGAGGCCTTCAAGAACGAGTTGGACAAACATCTTTCAGGAATAACATGGGGATAGTTAATCTTGCCTTGGGGCAGCACAATAAACTGATCTTTTGAAATCCATTCAGCCTGTGGTTCTGGTGATAATATCCATGCAGATGCTGTGTGTTTGTACACCACCTTGCCCATCAGAGCCCTTTTTTTTCTTCTTAAAAGACAAACAGTAATTAGTGACTATAGCTAGTTTTATAAACATCGTCTTTCAAAACACAGGGGTTTATGCCACATACATATTATCCGGACTGTAACTTCAACTCAAAAAAAAAGATGTGTTCACCAATTTCTCCAGTGAACTAGATAGACTGTGTTAGGAGCAACTGTTTATTTTTCCATGCTACATTGACAAAATCAGTTCACACAGCTTTCACTGATAGTGGGAAGAGAGATCACTACTGCTCTGCAGATAAGGACTTCATTTTCACATGCTCTCCTGTGTTGTTAAAAAGGAAAAACAAAACAAAAAAATACCATCTATCTATTCTGATTCTTAAAAACTAAAAAAAAAAGCAAGACACCAAACTTAATCTTTGAGCATCTTATTACCTTAACCGCAATAAATTTGAAAATGGTAGGACTGTAACTCTGAGTTAATTTGGCTGTTGTCTCCTGTGAGATTTATCATAAACAAAGGAAAAGAGTGCATTCATAATATATACATTTCAACTGCTATTTAGACTCATACATGCAGGTGGCACTGTCATCAGAATTGATCCCTTCACAGGTTACTGCCAAAAGTCATCATCTCTGTTAATGCTGCCTTTGCCTGCTTTCCACCCTAACTTCAAGTGCGTGTAGAGGCAAACCCTCTAACTGAAGAAAAATGATTCAATGAAAGAGCAGAGCAGTCATGTCAATGGTTGTGCTACTTTCTCCTCACAGATATTGCTGGTAGTTCCCATTTAGTTCAGCGCTTCATTATTAAATAACACCACAGCCCCACTAGGCAATAATAAAATTCAACCACTGTTTCATTTGTTGTAGTCTCAGACACACCCTGACACCTGGCAGCAAAGGATGTGTTTTGCTTCAACTCTCATTTTTTAGGATTCTGTACTTCATGTCAGTGTCTGCCCGACAAATTAATAATATCAGAGCCCACCTCTGCTTGAGTGTAAACCTGACTTAGGGGAATTGAATCCTTGCAGATTTCAAAACTGACACACACCATACAGATTTTCGAATAATGCAATTAGACACAGTGATTCACCGTCACTGGATGAAGAACAATAAACAAGTAGTGTGCCAGCTACACAATTCTTTCCCAGATATTAAGTTGGTCGACATGTATTTAGCTACACTCCTGCATCATGTGGAAAATGTTACAATTTATCTTTTTTTTATTGACATACTTAATATTTTCATAGAATCATAGAATTTTTAGGTTGGAAAAGACTATTTAGATCATCAAGTCCAACCATTAATTTTAAGGCTTACCTCATAAATGCATTATTAGTTCACCTTTCACTAAGAAAAAACCCAATATTTTTCCTATTCTAAAGGATGCAAAGGAGCCCATAAAGTCACATCTCGTGTCACATTAAATACAGTAGTAGCCTGACTAATTATAAGGAAAAGGCTTAACCACTAAGCCAATAAGGATCCATTGACAGACAGTATTGAGAAAACCAAAGTATTTAAATCTTTTATATACACTAAAATTCATAAGGTAAATCACAATTAAATAACAGTTTTAAATACTGAGAGGCAAGAACATGGAAAGAAGAGGTTAGAGGGTACTTCCGTAAGTTAAATACTTTCAACCGAGGATAAGATCCACAAAAACCTGAGGAAAGCTGACAAAATCTCAGAGCCCCCTGGCAATCCCTTATCTATGGAAGTCTATGGAGGATTAATAACATACCAGAAAACTGCGGAAGGGTGAAAATGGCGATTATTCTTACAAAGGAGCAAAAACCACAGCAGCTGGGAATTTGCAAGCCTGACAGCATACTTCGTTTATCAAAAAATACTGGCCCATGTAATTAAACAACCTATTCGTAGGCACTGAAAAGGAAAGAGCTCCATGAGCGGCAGTCAGTGCGAACCTATGCTAAGGGAAAATAATGTAAAACTATTCTAGTTTCCATCTAGGATATGGTATCTGGTCTTGTGGGTATGCAGAAGAGAATATATCATAGTTTCACTTCAGTAAAGAACTTCAGCTTTTTAGATTTTCTTTTAATCACACCAACCATGTCCTAGATTAAGATGCAATAGGTCAGGTACAAACTGATAAGAAAAGAGATTACCTGTCAATGTTTAATGTAAGTGGAAGGTAGGATTACACCAGGGATTGCCACGGGATTTATACTACAACTGTATGACCAGGAGTAGGTAGCCAGTAGTCAGGAGTGCAGAAGAATGATGTTATTAATCATAGAATGGTTTGGTTTCTTGTAGCCCCTTCAGGCACTGGAAGGGGCTCTAAGGTCTCCCCGGAGCCTTCTCTTCTCCAGGCTGAACAAGCCCAACTCTCTCAGCCTGTCCCCAGAGCAGAGGGGCTCCAGCCCTCTGATCATCTTCGTGGCCTCCTCTGGACTCGCTCCAAGTGGTCAATATCCTTCTGATGCTGAGGGCTCCACAGCTGGACGCAACACTCCAGGTGGGGTCTCACAGGAGCAGAGCACAGGGGCAGAATCCCCTCCCTCGACCTGCTGGCCACACTTCTCTGGATACAGCCCAGGATACGGTTGGCTTTCTGGGCTGCCAGCGCACACGGCCGGCTCATGTCCAGCTTTTCATCCCCCAGTACCCCAAGTCCTTCTCCTCAGGTCTGCTCTCAATCCATTCTCCACCCAGCCTGTCCTTGTGCTTGGGATTGCCCCAACCCAGGTGCAGGACCTTGCACTTGGCCTTGTGGAACTTCATGAGGGTCACAATCAATGACTGACATGAAGGTAAGGGGGACAACCAAGAAGTCGGAGGGCAGGCTTGATTCCAAACAAATAACATAAATGGTGTGTAACAAAGAGGACGATGTTCCATAAAGACAAGTGCAAGGTGCTACAACTACAGGAATAAACAGCCTTACGAATCCCAGCCAGGGGACTAGGTGCTGGATGGCAATTTTCGATAACGGGATGCAATAATGTTGTCAGCCTGAGTCAGCAGGTCATCCCCCAGAAGAGGTTGGTGTCACACTGGGACGCGTAGCCAGCGCACAGTCTGATGGGCTTAGGTGGGAAGTGTCACTTCCAGCCTACTCAGGTGGAGGACAATGCCCAATTTTGGGGTGCTGCATTTCAGGGAAGAAGAAGCTATTAGAACTGGATAAAAGTTGGATGAAAACCAGGACACAGCTTGGACTGCTTAGCCTGCAGATGAGAGTGCAAGGAGCTAGGTAGAAAACTAAACAAAAGGATGTTGTGGAAAGGAAATCGCAAGATGTGTGATGAATGAAAGTAATGGGGATTACATTTCATCACAGAAGACTCAAAAATTAAGAAAACGAAGAAGAAAGTTCACATTTGGGTTAGTAGAAGTCAAGAATGCATTGTTCAGAGAGACTATAGTGTGTTCATCACTGCAGATGGCTAAGAATAAGGAGGAAAACATCTGTAGAGATCTTCATATGTACGGACTATCTGGCCTTGTGTTGGGGAAGAAATTACAGGATCTGTGGAGGTTCCATTTAGCCCTCTGCTTCTGTGGCATTCAACATTTAAACAAAACAAAACAAGACAAGACAAGACCTCAAACCTTCCAGTTCTAAAAATCTCGAGTAAAGGGTGATATAATTCAGTTTTTTACACTCAGAGTTAGTCATCTTGTATAATGCATGTCTACAAGGAAATAAAGGGAAGAAACAAAAACCCAATAGGACATTTCTCTGTGGGACAATGATATTTTTCTGTTACTGTGGTAAGGCACCACAAAAAGCCTACAGAAGAAAAAAAACCCTGCACATCAGCCTCCCAGATTTCTGTCCTAACAGCTTGACGACCCTTTGAATACGCCCTGACTCAATTATCCTCCAGAACTATCTCCTACAGAGACAGGTCGGGTTTGCCTGGACTCCCTTGGCATGTTTTGGTGGCTGGCTGTAAGCTGGCTACGGGCAGGCTGAGCCATTTCTGTGACTGGTGAACTGAACCAGTTACCACTGGGAAGCGGGTGGAAGGTACTGGCATTCTCCATCAGCCACCGTTTAGGACAAACATAGCTGGAAAAGGTGTTTGAAGGCGTCTTTCCCTCCAGATATGAATTATTCACCAAGAGGGCATTACTGGATTCCTGAGGCCTTCACGCGGAGAGCAGTGTCCCGGCCAGGAAGCGGGCCTCCACCCAGACCACAAGCAGCAGAAGCAGCGATTTCTAATTTCTTCAGCGAACTAGCTCGGGCGGGTGGGGAGGGGAAAGCAACCCAGCCACAAGAGCAAGGCAGGAAAGCAGTCCTGAAAGACAGGAGACACAAGGAGAGAACAGGACAGACGAGAACGGCGACCCGAGGGAGGTAAGGCAGCAAGGTAACACAGAGTGGGAAGTCAACGAAGACAAAAAATGTGTTTTTACTGAAGCTGTTAATTCGCTCGTCACGTCTCCCACTCAAGTCATCCATCACAACACAAACTAAACAGAGCTCAGAGCGCAGCTGCCTGCCTGCCACTGTAAATGAACCTTCTGTATGCGGAGCACCGCTCCGGCAAGCTGGCGTCCTAAGAGGAAAAAACCTCAGCTGCAAAAATAAACAAATCAGGTACCACAACCCTCCTCCCTACATTTTTTTTCCCCAAAGAATGTGTGCTACTAAGTTTTAACCCCTTCTTGCTTGTTAACTTAGGCTCTGTAATTTTTCTTTACTCAAAACACACGTCAGCAGCATTGCCCTGAAGCACGTGGATGGTCAGAGTGTTTTACTGAACACTATGAAGCTTTACCAAACCTGCTCATGGGATGTAAACTTCTTCCTCCAAAGCAGAGAGGGCGTGAGGCAAGCTCCAACTCCCACTGTCAGATCTGCCAAACACAGACCTAAGATGCTCCGGGTCTCAGAAAAATCCCGTTTTTCAGTCTCTCCTGCACTCTCCTTACGACACGTTGCAGTTATGGCTTCCTGTCCTCCCCTGCAACTTGCTTTAGCGCTGGAGTGATCAGCAAATTTTCTGAGGTGTAGGGTGAACTGGGAGACCTGGAAAAAAGGTTTGATGGACTACGCAGATGTTACGTATGGTTTGGCGGTTCAGATTCAGGCGATGAGGTACGGGGGTCCTCCAGGGGCCTCGATTCTGCTGCTGTGGCTAGAACAGAGGTGCTGAGGGATGTTGCCATGTAGAGAGCGGTGGCTTGGCACTTTGGCTTTCAAATGGAACATGCCGGCATAGTGGCTTTTGCAAGTCCCGTGAGAGACAACAGAAAACCCATGAGTTTTGAGGTGGCAGTCTGAGCCTGTCATCAGGCCTCCTTTGACTCGGGACAGTTTGGGTCTCTTCCTAGCTTAATGCCTGAGCAGCTCTGCTCTCCACCTGGCTGCTTTACCTGCTCACAGGAGGAAAGTGCCTCTTTCCCTCCATGCAGACACAAAAAGAAGGTTTCCAGTTGAACTACAGCCTCCAAGAGACGCTAGAAGTAAAGATGGCATGAATTAACCCACCTTCCACCAGACAAAAGGACGTCCTCTTTCTGTCACAAAACCACTGAGCACCATGTAGGAACAGTATAGCACGACCAGGCGGCAATAACAGCCACGAAGTGTGTAAACACACAGGTCTTCTGAAGTCCTGAGGTGCTGCTGCAGCAAGCGAGGTTGCCTTACAGCCTGCCCGGGCATTCTGAAACGGAAGCAGCATGACAGCTTCCCGCGTGTTTAACACAACAACACAACAGCAGACCAACTCTACAAAAAAAATACGGCAACACGGCTAGTTAGGTCATCAGACCTGAGGAGGTGGTCTCTGCAATCCTCATGAGCAGTAGGGTTTCCAGCTAAGAGACCACTGACTACAAGCAAGCACAGACATTGTTTGAGTAGGCAACTACCATTCAGAATGTGAAGAAAAACTCTGGTTTATGACTTAAAAATCATATTCAAATTAGATTTTTTTAAATCAGAAAGGGTGGATCATATCTAGCTCCTATTTTGTACAAACTGAGAATCTTCTGTGAAATTCTTCTTTTTTAAATTGAAAATTATTTAAATTTTAAGGTAGCTTTAAGGGATAGACAATAGCCTGCATAAAATTTAACAAATGCTGGCAAATTAATTGCAGACCTTTTGTGAGAACAGGCTAAATCAGTGCATAAATACTTATACCAAACTTCGACAACATCTCAGTGAAAAGATACCGAAATTGCAACTTATGATCTAAAGAAGAAACAAAATACCAGAAGAGTAAAATAAGGCTTTTGTTAGCTATGAGTAGGGTTCAGACTGTGCTACTGATATTATTTTATGACAGAGGCTAATCACATGTTCCACAACGTAAACGCCACCGTTAGCACGATGGTGGGTACCACTGTAGATGTACGTAGAGAGATGGAAGCGTAAATTCTGAAGAAACATGTAGATTGGCAAAACCACTACAGATGACCTTCCCAGACAGAAGATTTATGTCGTTCCTTCTTTAGCCCAGGAAACGTTACAGGATGGGTAGATTGCCAAGTTTCTCAATTTGTATGAGACCATACAGCTACCCGTTTCAGAGGGCGCTGCACAAGCCATGACTTTAGAGACCTACATAGCAAGTTTCAAAGTTGCAATACTCTGGAAAAGGAAAAAGGAAGATAAGAGAAGACCTGGTGAGACCAAAACGGCTAAACTCCTGGGAGCTAGATCCTGTTCAAAGTAGGAAATCCTGCTTCTGGTCAGTAAAACTTCTGCTTATGGTCAGTAAAACAGATAACATGGCATCTAATCCCATCTGCAATTAGGAGGTTACTTTCCTTACCTCTGAGAATCCTGGAAAGGGTTGTTAACAAAGAGCACACTGGATCCAAATTAACTTGCCAACTCCAGTAACTTTCCTGAGGCTAACCTGGCATCGGGCCTTTCCATTCCTGTTATGTCACACAGCTTGCTTTGGCTAGTCCCAGCTCTACAGGCTCAATTAGAAATAGGCTTTTCCTGCTGTGTTTTTGTTTGTTTTGCTTTTCCTGAAGGTGATTAGAGTATCTCTGTAACTGCCTGCATTATGGATTAAAAAATCACCTGCAGGTGGGCTGAAGTAATCACATTCTGCTGAATGTTTATTAAAGCAGTAATTGCGTTCCTTTCCCCAAATACACAGTGCACACATCATCTACTGTATAAAATTCTGTTAAAATAAGAAAGAAGGGCAGTCATAAACCTTTACAGGCACAGAAAGCCTTGCTTGGTCTTCGGTTCAACCCCACGTGGTAATTGTAGATGCAAACAACTTGTTATCACAGGCACTTGTATCACTGAGTAACTGTAAGTACTTTAAGTATCCTTTGCCAGTACTTTACAAATAGACGTAGCATTTGGGATGCTCAAGAAGCCGTATTTATACAAAAGCTCCATTCATCTGACTAAATATTGACCTTAGGGAGGAACCAGTATCAAGCCACAAACTTGCCACGTTCAGTGAAAACACCCAGCGTTTTCCTCAGTTAATCTCACCATGTTGTTCCTTCTAACACATGGACTGAAGAACTTCAGAAGTGAATGTCTGTGTGTGTGTGTTGGTGTAACCTCTTCTGATTGATGAGACTCGCCCAGAGCTCGGTAGTGCCTGCACTCTATCTCCCTCCGTCAGTCACCCTGCATCTCAAATAAACTCCTTTTCTGCTGCAGCCCAATGCCCTCCCTGTCAGAGATGTCATCTGGCTTATAGAATGCCAAGCGCTTTGAGCGCGTGTAGACACACAAAATCTTATGCTGGAGAGAGCAAATACGTCATGTTGTACAGTCTGTGCAACCAAGAGATAGCTGCACTACAACAGCCAGGTACTAAATGGAGTTTGCTACATTCCCCCATCTGACTCTGCTCCTCAGAAAGGTGAATGAAGTGGGTTTGTAGGTCTAGCTCCTTTGTTCAATCGGTGGCAATATAATTGCCAATGCCTGCATTTAGTTTTGCAAATACGACAGGGTCATTGTGATACCATACTGTACCATGGCTGGCTGAGCTTGCTCATGTGGAAGATATCACACAGTAAGTCAAGAAAAGCTCTTAACAACAGCATGACTGAGCAGGAGTTAGCTGAAAAGCCACATGCACGTGGGCATATGTCTTCTAATTAGAAAATTAGCTTGTTCGTGGGAATAATTTCTCCTGCTTTGCAAATACAGCAGAAGTCTTGAGGTCATAGCAGCATACCACTCTCACCATCAAGTGAGAAACCAGGAGTGGAAGAATGACACACACCTACACCATGTGCTCCTACTCCATTTGGAAAGTGGAGTGTGTCTTCCTCCTCCCACCTGCATAACAAGAGGGAAACAAGTATTCACAGCACAGTCATCTGGAGCTGGTACGTGTGCCCATAAAGGACACCACCAGTTTTGCAAGCTCCAGCTTTGCAACTCCTGTCCTTAAGCGGCCATATCTGGTTTCTCCCTCAAGGAAAAAAAAAAAAACCAAACAAAACCAACCCAAAACCAAAAACATTACTTCTTTTGTTCTGTGTGACTACCATTCTGTTGTTGTCTTGCCTGTTACTAAAACTCCAATATTAACTCAACTATAATAGATTTACCTTGAAACAGATTTTCCAGACCATTTAAATCACTGGAGTGCTCAGGGGTCAACATGACAGGTCATGTAGAAATAGACCTAGAAAACGGAAGGAGAGAGAAAAAGACATATTAGGAAGAGCCAAGAATTTCTACATATCTTTTAACTAAAAATTGCTTTAGACTCATTCATCTTGAACAGATAGAAACATGCAGGCTGTCAGCTTACACAACAACATCCCCTCCAGAGAGCCGCTCACACGGTGCGTGCGTGTGTGTAAATGTAGCAGGTATACAAAGGGAGTTACAATTTAAGGAAGTGATGATTACGGTGATATATAAGCTAAAGGGCATATTTAGGAACCACTCAAACCAGGCATATTTATTAAACACATCTCTACAGTCCATTAGAAATACGGAGGTCTCCATCAGGTGATTTTGAGCAGTTTGGAAACTGATTGTACGTGTGTGAAACAACTGGCTTCACAGTACAGTTCTCAATACGTGGTGTGGTTACGCTCACTAAATACCTGCAATTTACGTCACAAAACCCCCCAGCTCAGGGTGAGCTGTCAAAGGGAAAGGAGAGCATTTGTGCCAACAAACCGACAACCTGGCTACTGCTCGCCCTTTTTTCAGGTGTTACTGTGCCATGTGGAGAACCCCTTGTTCCCAGACATCCCAAAGGAGCTGCCCTACGCCTTCTGCCGCTGACAGATCTTTCTCTAGAGAAGGACTTCTCTAGAAAGTCCTTGGTTGGAACTAGATGATCTTTAAGGTCCCTTCCAACCCTAACCATTCTATGATTCTGTGATTCTATGACTTACCCGCCGCTGCCGGACGGGGCTGGGGATTATGCTCCTGACCCCGCTTGCTGTCCCAACACGCTGGGGAGGAACCAGCCCCACACCTCTGCTTGTGGTGCAGCAAGCTCCCCAGCTCCTCTGGAGCCGCCATTCACAACATCCTGGATTGCAGCTGCCTTCCCAAGCGTCTTGAAAATTACTCCAAATTAAATTAAACTGTAAAACTTGGAAAAAACATTATGATTTGATTTGGCAAATTAGTCTTTCTAATGAGCCAATTAAGTTCCTTGCTAGGGCGAATTCTTGAAGAGCCAAGAACTGCTGTTTCCCAAAATAAGCTTAGGAAAAACTGGAACCGATCTCGGTTTTTGGAAGTGAACATGGCAGGCGAGGCGTTGCCATCATTATTCTAAAAACGCAGTCGGCACACAGGCAGCTAACCAAGGCATTTTCTCCCAGATGAAATACCACTGTTTGCTTTGGAATCGATTTCACAACGTGCCTGTGAACGCAGACCATACGCCGATGCCAACGCACATCATGAATTCGTCTCTGTGTGCTGTTAGAAGAGCAGGGTATAATTTTACATGAAAGGTGTCTACATCTGGTACTGTCCATATGCTTCTTTCCCCCTTTCCCATTCAGAATAAAAACAGCAACATAGGAAGAAGTTGGGAAGCTTTCAAGAATTGCTGTGAATTACATGAGAAGGAAAGTTTCAGAAAGTCTGGAGATTTGCAATGGACATTTGCACACCGATTCCAGCAAATTTGTCCTGGTGGCACAGCAGTTTTCCAACATGCTGCGTGCAGAGCTTCCGAGCCTGCCTGGTTTCTGGGAACAGACCCATAGCCCCTTTTATACCCGAAGAGGACAACACCTAACAGGGACAACTTGGAGATGACCTCTGAGGGGTGTCAAGAGCCCTGTGCTTCCCAAAATTCCCCGTAAGAGAGGAACTGCTTTAGGGGACACAGAGCAGAGAACAGGATGGCCTTTTGCTAGTCATCTATCCCTCTCCCAGTGGAGGGCAACACTTCCCCAACAACCGCCTCGGTACAATGCAAGGAGCACAAGACTGACCACAGTTAACTCCCTGAAGAGCAAGACCATCCTAAGAAAGAAACTTTAACATCACTTGCTTGATAGTTTGCAAAAATTGTCCTCTGCCGAGGAGAGTGTAAAGGGAAATAATTCCATACAAGACAAAAATAGTCACTCTCCCTGATGTATATTCATGTGCACAGATACCTGGGAAGTATCAACTGTGTTTCAGTCAAATTATTAATCCAGACTTTCTATTGCATTGACAAAAGGACAACTTATCCCTGCCTCAAAATAAAATGTATTGCTTCTGCCTGCATTTCCTTCCAATGACTAACATTCTTCTGAAGCCCACTGATGTGACAACAGCATTCCAGATCTGGACTCAGCAGTGACAAAGAAAACCAAACCCAAAAAAGAATCTCTCAATTCAATATTAAAATAAACCCAATGTGTATCAGTATTTTCCCCAGAATGTTATATTCTCCTGTTTACCTCTAAAATTCTCATTTCTTCAACTACTTTTAGTTTGTGAGGCCATGCAGCTTAAGTATTTGGGTCAAATTTTCAGCTAATGTTTCCCAGCGTCACAAATGCTTACTTTGAATGTGAATGCTCCTTCATCCCCTCCCAGCCCACTGGTGTACCTAGCCAGTGGGGCTTGCTGGAATTCCCTGAGCACTTTTTCACTTTTGGATTGTCCCGGAATGAAGCACTCAAAAATAAAAAATACACCCCAGAAAATTCATGTTCCAATACTTCTCAATGGAAATAAAGCTACTGTAAAATTTATTTTTAAATACGTGTTTTATAGCAGCAAATACAATACTGGAAATGCAAAACGTGAGGAACCTCCTACTATAAAGCTCCATTTTCTTCCATCGAGTTGCATCTACCTGATTTACACTGTACCACGTGGCCAATACCAAAATTTGACCCAGCAAACATGAAGCTGCTTCAAACTTTCTGTTTTCAGAATCAGCTAGAACAAGATACTCCCTTAAAAAAATGCCTTGAAGCCCTACAGCGCTTAGTGCTGGTTTGGCACAAAGCCAAACAGCAACCTTTTCTTCTATTTCGGTTGTATGCCTAACAGTGATGTTACTTTTCCTACCCAACAATTTTACAGACGCCCATCACTGGTGAGGTCTCTAGAAACAGCACGTGCTCAGCTGGCACAGAGTCTTTCTATCGATCTTAGTCCATTTACGTAGTTCACCATTAGCAGAAGGAAAAAAAGGGGGGAAAAGAGGCAAGCAAAAGCCAAGCAATATTTCCATCAATATGATAGCAGGAAAAAATATCCATAGCATGAGAATATACTGTATTCCTTTATTCATTCTGTTGAGTGGCAGCGGGGACTTCCCAGTAACAGCACAGCTTTGCAGAAACCTGAATCTGACCTAGAGTCATAAAAAAATGGCCTACATCACCATTTTTACTTGTATGCAGGGACAGATTTTAGCTAAAATAGACTGGTGAACTTGACTGACTTCAGGGACCTACGCTTACAGGCACGTACTAAGAATGTGACCCAATGTTTATTTGTTTTTCAGACCACAAAGTAGTATTGCACAACTGACCGATGTATTTTCGTACAGCTGACCAATGGAGACTCCCTTTGCTTCAGTGCACACATTTTCATGTTTCCCACAGATCTGCTACTTTTTCAGGCTCTCGCTAAACCAAAAACGCATCTGACTTCCAAACACCTCCTGACGTGGTCAAGTTTGTTCCCATTACTTCATTTTTTCTTTTGCACATACATCAGCTGGTGTTAAACAATGAAGACAACCAAAGCAGAGAGTTTTGCTCACAGGTTATTAAACGACCATTCATCTTGTCCTTCCGTTTTGAAGGTCTCCCAATAACGATGGAGTCAGGTTAAGTCTGGACATTACACAGTTCAAAACACAGATGTGAAAGCTGGAACGGAGAACGTGGCTGGAGCAGTAACCAAGATGGTGTAGCGAAGGAACAGACGTGTTTGCATAACGTCATGGTGGCCCCCTGAAAGGCAAAGCTGTGTAACCTGCCAGAGCAAACAGTTGGTTACGCAGCATGTGAGAATATATTTCTTCTGCACAGATTCAGCTGAAGGAATATAAAATAATGAGCTCATAGTTAAAGATGATGAATGAAAGGTAAACAATGAACAGGAAAATGTATTAGTCGCCTTTCATTTAATTCACTGGGCCTAATATTTTTGTTACCTGAATCAATAACAAAAATATCCTTAGACCAAAACAGTCTCGAATCCATTGTCTGTGCCTACGTATGATGTGGCAAACTTCTAGCTGCACCTGCCAACATGTGCTTTCAAGCATTTGGGCAACTGTTACAGAATTAGCTCGGTTTGTCAGAAATAAAACTATAGGTTTGACGAAAGAGCACATGCAAAGACGAGGAGATGTAATTTAAATGTAAAAATATGGTTTAATATTATTTTATATGTTAAAAACAAAATCATAAGGCCACCTATGACATTTGATACCCCATTCCTATGTTTCCCTTACTTTGTTTAGGTTACATCGCTGCGAGCTGCTGAACAGGAATAGTTGCATTTTAATGATAGATGTAATAAGCCCATAAACAGGGATTGGGGAATTTAGGGTGAGAGAGAGAAAGGGAAAGGGCATATGTTAAGGAGGGAA
>NW_010258211.1:33039-34132 GCF_000690775.1 Eurypyga helias
GCTAAAGTGCACTTGGATCTTGTGCAACAAGTTTCAGATGAGTGTCAGGTGTCATTAGTCCACACAGAGTTAATGAACAGCATTTTCTTCAGACTGACTGTGTACTTGAAATTCATTATCAAATTGCTTAGATTATCGAATTATAAATCCTGTTCCCATAAGAAAGTAGGTAAACCTTAATAATTTCTTGAACATTTCACTAGCTAGTGCACTTGGATCTTGTGCAACAAGTTTCAGATGAGTGTCAGGTGTCATTAGTCCACACAGAGTTAATGAACAGCATTTTCTTCAGACTGACTGTGTACTTGAAATTCATTATCAAATTGCTTAGATTATCGAATTATAAATCCTGTTCCCATAAGAAAGTAGGTAAACCTTAATAATTTCTTGAACATTTCACTAGCTATAGTACACTGAGAAGAAAACTGACCGGAAGTAATGAATTTTGTGATAAAAACAAATAAACTAATTTGCTTCTTGCTTCATTAAAAGTTTAGATGACCATTCCAGAAACAAATTGCTATGACTGAAAGGCGATCCCTTCAAATGGTTACCTCAAGATCAATGAAATCAAAATAAAACAGTTAATTCTTTTATGTATGTCTGTTGTCCCAGAATGGAGGAGAAACTAATACAGAGAATTGGAAAATGTGAAGCAAGAGTGAGGTTACAAAAATATAGGATTACGAAGCCTCTTTTAACCAGAGAATTCTCTATATTCCTTACAGGAAGTGATTCCATGTGGAGAATGGTCACAGAAGGTCTGGATAGAAGGCCAAAGTCCAATGAGGCATAGCTGCTCATCACAGAGATAACTTTCCCTTCTACCGCCTAAGACTTACGGACACTAAAATTTTCTCTTTAAATGGCCTCCTTACAAAGATTCATTCAAAAACCTACCCACAAAGACAGCCTTCAGACACTCTGAACCTGATCTCATGGATGAAGCATATACATTCTTTTACCTTTGCAAATAAAGGAGGAACAATTAAAATACTGAGGTTTTTTTCCCCCCACAAAGACATTTACCACCCAGAATACTGGGAAATGTTAAAATCTTTTCTTTGGACTATGTCGTGGTTTAACTCCGGCT
>NW_010258212.1:0-416 GCF_000690775.1 Eurypyga helias
GGAAAGACCCGGAGAGGACCCAGGGCTTGTCCACAGGGGACGAGCAGCGGAATTCCCCCGCGCTGATGGTGGAAGCCCACGCTGGGAGGTGGGCGACGGTGGCTTTCGTGTCTTTCATCCCAAAAGCCAGGCACAGCGCTGCCTGCCTGGAGAGGGGGCCAACCCGGTGGAAATTAGGTGCGTTTAATACACACGCTTCGTTAGCTTAATTATTCCTCCAGTCTCTGCACGCAGAGAAGCCCCCAGTGACCCCGCCCCTCAATTAGAGGGCACAACAACTTTTAACGCTTTTCCATTTCTTCCTCTGCATTTTTCATGGGTTTGGGCACCAACAAGCCCCTCCACCCCCAGCAAATCCCATTGAAACGTCTCCTGTGGAGATCGATGCCCACGCTGCCACGGGCTGCTCGGCGGGC
>NW_010258212.1:595-4352 GCF_000690775.1 Eurypyga helias
CATGCCCCCCCCCTCAAAAGGCGGAGGAGGAAGGGCTGGTGCTGCAAAGGGGAAGGACACCTGGCTCACCAAAACCCCTGGAAAAAACCCGGAAAGCTTTGCGGAAACACACCTTCGGGGTTATTTATTATTTGTTGGTTTGCGGTTGGATAAGAGGTTGGTTCCTCCTGTGACGCGGAAGAAGCGGAGCGGGAGAGCAGCTGGGGGTCAGGCTGTGGACTTGGGAACCGGCTCGGTTCAAACTTCATCCCCATCCCCTGGCATATTTTGCAGGGTTTTCCTTAGGCTTTAGCGTCAGTGGTGACCCGCTAAGGCAAGCCACGGCCGAGCGTCTGTGTTTTGTGGATTCTCTGCTGGTTAATATAGGGTTGAGCTGACACTGCCACCCCTTCCCTTTGTGGCACGCTACCCTGCTCGGCATAACCACCCAAAGCTTAGCCAGCACTCCTCCACATCCACCAAAATGGTTGGAACAGGCAAATTAAACGGGGAAGTCTGACTGAGACAGGACCTGCAGCGCAGCCTTACCAAGGGGGCTGGCAAAGGTCCACACAAGAGCACAGAAGGGAGATGAGGCACAGAGGTTGCGCAAGCTTCATTTTCTTCGGAAACCAGGATAAAAATGCCCCCTAAGCATTGGCTTCAGACACATTATCCAAGATCACCGCGGAGATATGAGCCGTTTGCCCAGGGGACAGTAGCCTTCAGCTGTTTACAGTCTCCATCACCGGTGAGCCAACCCTTCCCCGACCGGGGCTCAGCCCCATCTCCACGAGACAACGCGTGCCGCTACGCCCAGGCCAGCGAAGGAGGAACCGCGGCACAGGAAAAGGAAAACGGGCATCAAAGAAACGTGGGCATAGCACACCAGGAACCAGCTACGGCAGCCCAGGTGTTTATTTGAGGAAACCTCACGCGGAGAGGGAGCAGCAGAGCCAGCAGAGAAGGAGGCCCAGCGGCCCTCCCCAGCCTCCTCAGCACAAGCTCACCGCTGCCTCGCCCCCCGACAGCATCAGCGCCGCGGCTCGTCCCTTTGCCAGGGGTTACTGTCACCCGGCCCGTCACACACGCCCCGTCGGCCCCGCGGGGCGTCTCTGCAACAGGCCTGGGGCGGTCAAGGTTGTGCTCATTGGGGGAATCCCGATACCTCCTGCCCTGCCCTTCTGCCAACCGCCAGCTGAAAAGGTCTTCCCCAGCGGTACCGCTGACGGGGAATCGTGCCTTCCTCCTCCATCGCCCCCACGGCCTCCGCAGCATGCCTCTGCCGGGGCTTTCCCAACTCAGCTGGAAAAGCATCCCAGAGAAAGGAAAATGGGCTTTTCCACGTTGTTGCTGCTGCAGGGCTTTAAGCCAGACCCAGCTGCTGATCTGCTCCGTGCCTGGTTTTCCCAGAAGGTTGTCTCCCTGACATGGGAAGAGGGCAACTGCCGGAGGTAGGAGAAGAGCAGGGCCCCAGCGGGGAAGGCCAGCAGTTCGGCAAGACCTGGCCCTTGAGTGGGAATCATAGAATCACAGAATCACAGAATGGTTTGGGGTGGAAGGGGCCTTAAAGACCAGCCAGTTCCCACCCCCCTGCCATGGGCAGGGACCCCTTCCACTAGACCAGGTTGCTCAAAGCCGCATCCAGCCTGGCCTTGAACACTTCCAGGGATGGGGCATCCACAGCTTCTCTGGGCAACCTGTGCCAGTGCCTCACCACCCTCTCCGGGAAGAACTTCTTCCTGATACCTAATCTAAACCTCCCCACTTTCAATTTAAACCCGTTACCCCTTGTCCTGTCACTACAGGCCCTTGTAAAAAGTCCCCCCCAGCTTCCTTGTAGCCCCTTCAGGCCCTGGAAGGTGCTGTAAGGTCTCCCCGGAGCCTTCTCTTCTCCAGGCTGAACAAGCCCAACCCTCTCAGCCTGTCCCCATGGCAGAGGTGCTCCAGCCCTCTGAGCATCTTCGTGGCCTCCTCTGGACTCCCTCCAACTGATCGATATCCTTCTGATATTGGGGGTTCCACAGCTGGACGCAGCACTCCAGGGGGGGTCTCACAAGAGCAGAGAACACCTGGGAAGAAACGCAGGCTGTGAAAGCACAGCCCCAACGTTCCCCGCCCTGGGTTTTAGCCCCCCAAGTGATTAATGCCGGGCTGGGGTAGAGGCACTTGGCTCCCAGCCGGGGTGAGCTGCGCCCTTCCGCGGTGCCAAGGGCACTGCGCTGGCTGACGTCCCCCGCGCATCTGGCTCGACCCTGTTCTTGGCACTCCAGTGGCCTTGGATGTGTGACAAGCACTCAGGCATAAGCCTTAATAACGGTAAACACGCCGACCTGAGCAAGACTATTAGACTCAATTGAAATATTATCATTCACACTAATTTTGCCTTTCATTTTAATCACATGCATTTGGCAGACAGGTGAAAAAGATTGTAACGAGGAGGGATCGGCTTCATGCGTTTGGTTTTCCTCTTCCATTCGGGACGGAGCTGGGGATGTGACCCCGCCACCCCCTCGGGGCGACTGCTCTGTAGCTCTTCTGTGCTCTGCCTGGGGATACCCGCGCCTGGTTGTGAGGCAGGGACTGTGGTACCCGCTGCGGCTGAGATTCCTTGTGCCCCACCGTCCTGCCCAGCAGTAAGCTGTGGCAGATGCTTGGAGTAAAAAGCACAGGAAGGATTTGGGAATAAGCCTACACCTTTCACAACAATCCTCCCGTCTTCCCATTCCTTTGTGGTTTAAGGAGTTCATGGGACAAAAGCAGCATCCAGACATCAAGGATGCTCCAGGAATTTGTACAGCTCCTTTCTGAACCTGCAGGCTTCCGTAGCACCAGGGGCAATGGCTTCCACAACTCACCCACACATGGTGCGACCCTCTCGTCGCTTGGTTTAAGCTGGCAACCCACACACCCACTGGGCACCCCTGGAAATGCTGAACGACTGTTCCCTGACCTCCTTCGGGTATTTGTAGACCTGGTGGTACATCCCAGCTCCCCACCAGGCATCCTTCTGTTCGATACACCTGTAAGAGTCATGTTTCCGCACCTCTGAGGGCTCATTTGGGTGGTAACGGGGCAGACAGCGACCGCTGACGAGTTCCCTGTTTTCGGGAACGCTCCACAGTAGCCAGGGGGAAGTTTGCCTTTAGGCGTTACGGGGTCAAAGTGCCCTGAAAGGCTGAAGTCCTCCAGCGGAAGCGCATCTGAACGTGGTGGATCCAAGTCATTCACGACAGCCATCTGTTGCCCTCACACGGGAGCACTGGGAACATAAATTTCCCTCTGCCTGTAAAGCACTCGGATACACTAGTGAGGTGCCAGGGAAAGGCCCCCAGGGAGAGGAATAATTCTGTCTTCAGAGCAGGAGAAACTGCCAAACACCAGGCCTAGGGCCACACACTGAACAATGAGGAGAAACCACACCATTGAAGAGCTGCTTTCTCCAGCTGCTCGTCCTATGCCACGGGGGTTTTCTGGGCAAGGAAAGCGCAGAACTGGAGGTCTTCGCGCAATAAAAGCGAAAACCTTCCCTGAACTCAGAAGAAAAAATCTCCTTTTGTTTGTTTTTCAGAGCTGCAACCGCACTGGAAATGCAAGCGCACGCTGCGGGAAGCTCCAGAAAACACTCTCTCGGGACAGGGCCCGGAGCCGCTGGCTGCCCCCCGGCTGCCCTCCCTCAGCGGGGAGGGGGCCAAGGCCCTTTCTCGGCTGCCCCCGCCGGCGTTCCTGTCCGAAGGGCGCACGCACCCCGCTGGGCAGGGCAAGAGCCTCCTGCCAG
>NW_010258213.1:0-17565 GCF_000690775.1 Eurypyga helias
CTGACCCCTGAGGAATGCTACTCATTACTGGTCTTGCCTCAGACACTGAGCCATTGACCACCACTCTCTGAGTGCGATCATCCAGCCAGTTCCTTATCCACTGGGCAGTCCATCCGTCAAATCTATGTTTCTCCAGTTTAGAGACAAGGATTTTGCACAGGACAGTGTTGCTGGCTTTGCACAAGTGTAAGTGACATCGGTTGCCCGTCCTCTCTCCACCAAGGTTGTGACCCTATTGTAGACCCCTATATTCTTCAGGCAGGTATGTTTAGGATTTCCCCGGCTAACTTTGCTGTCTGTTAAGTTCACTGTTTTCATCAAAGAATTTAATAGTTTTCTTCTGAAAAAAATAGTGTTTGGTCTCCCATGCCCTTCATTTGCCACTGAAAGTTCCCATTGTCATTGTGACAGTACTGAGGCAAAGTAACAGGGTTTTTTGGTGCAGTTCTAGCTACAAATCAAACTGGCAAATTCTAGTATTTCTTGCGTGTTTCATTGTCTTTGTGCAGTAGGCCTGGTTAGAATAATGTTTCCTAAGTCACCTCTTTGTGCTATCTCACCTTCTGGAGTCCACACCATTTTTGGCGCGCATAGTCGTTACATGAATTTCCTAATAGCATTTCTGTGAGTGAAACTCAAGTGATTCCTTAAAATGAAGAACCAGCAGAAATTTTGTATTTAATCTCATAGCTTCATTTATATGCACTGTTTGTTTTTAATGTTAAAGTTAATTTTTAATGCTTTACAACATTTTTACTAGTTTTTTCTTAGTAGCCATAATACTTACATTTATCAGACTTGTTAAGATGTTTATACTCTGCTGAACTGAAATCATGAAAGTCCCTGGTAATAGGTAATATAATAGGATATCCACAGTTACAACAGAACTGAAAAGTCAGCATGTTATTTTTTTCTTTAATCTTGTACCTCCCCTTATTGGCAAGGCTATTTCAGCACCAGTATCCCAGTACCTTCCGGTCAATTTGGCAGTGAGAATTCCAAGGACTTATAAGTAATTCTTATTTAAATGTTGAATGTTGCAATGGACAGAACAGTTGCTGTCATACAACCATTTCTACAGTTGAGCATGGATCCAAAATAAGTAATTGCCAGGAAGGTGGATTTAAGCTAAGGATCATAGTTTCTGTCACTGGAGCATTTTTTGAATTTTGGAAAATCCTAAGTACAGTTGCAGTAACAATTGAAAGCACAGCAAATAATAAAAAATACATTTTTATTATACTGGAAACATTAAGAAAGTGATATTAAAAAGAAGAAAAGCTCCTGACATTAATGCAAAAAGCAAGAAGGTTACATACCACACTATTGATTTAATACAGTTATTGCTGTTGTTCAGTGATTACTCAAATGGTTAGGTGAAGGTTAAACAAAAGTAGTAGTAAAGTAAAAAGAAAGAAGAAAAAGAAGCAGAGGAGGAGACATAGAGTGGAATTATCGATAGCCTGGATCATTTTTTTTTTTCCCTGGGAGACTTTATGAGGTGTCCTATCATTGACCATAATTATCTCCTACTACCGCAATAGCTTTTTCTCTGTTTTAGAACCTAGACAGTTCTGCGTGTACAACGTAGAATTCAATTTATTTTTATTTTCATTCAAGGCATAACAAAATGCTTTTTAAATAGAGGCAGAGTTACATTTTTTCATACAAATTCCACTGCTGTTTTCCCCTGTGAATTTTCTCAGATGGAAGCACTGTTCACTATAGCAGTAGTCCAAGATCTGTAACATATAGGTCATTGTGGATTGGATTAATTGATACTGCTATATAGTAATGAGCAAGTCAATATCAACAGCTCAAAGATGAATTTAGACTAACAGGAGATTTTAATAAGAATGTCTAAACCAAACATTTCTTCAGTGAATGTTTTAGTAAGTTCTGCTGGATATTCTAGTCCATATAAATCCCTTAGAACTGCCAAAGTTTGAGGATTTCTTTGACTTCCTCTAGGGAATCTGTAAATGCTAAGACTTTTATGACCATACACCCTCAAGGTGATATAGAAGGTTTTAATCATGATTTGTAGGGTATGTGCTGTTTATTCTCATACTAATAAATGAGTCATTTAATACATGAAATTTCAGAGGGGGAAATCTGCCATGGTGCAGCTTTTCTAGTTCCATAGATTGTATGTAACTCCTGCCATGGCCTGTACCAAAAAGATTGAGGAAAAATGAAAATTTGTATATTTTAGTCACTGGATAAGTGGTTAAAGGGAGAATAAATATTTTGAATTAAATGGGATTCACATTTCAAGGCAAAGACAAGTTCCTTCAGCACCCCTGAAACAGGAGGATTTAATGTAGATCAGGTCATGAAAGGCAAGATAGAGTTAGGTGTACCTTATTTTTGTGCAAGGACATCACAGGTGAGGTTAGAAACAAAGAGTAATGTCTGTGTAAGAATAGAGAATAGTAACTTTTTGTCTCAAATCTGTGAAACAACAACTGAGAAAAAATATAGAAGGTGATCATGTATAATTCTGCATTACATGTTATTTTTAATCTTCTTGGAGAAAAAATGCATAGACGTGATTTATGATTTACTAAGGTAGATCATGAATTCTGCTGGTTTTGATCTTTTGTAATGTTTTACTTTATATATTACCTTAATGGACATCTTGCTACATTCAAAGCATACGTGGAAGAAAATAGAGCTAATTGTCCTGTCAGAAGATATTGACATGTATAAACACTCTGAAGAAGCATGATTGGGCATAGGCACTCCCACTCCATAGAGACAGGACTGCTGTGTAGGGTCTGACTAGTTCCCAAAAGGTTCCCCAAGGAACTACTAAGAATTCCACCTAGTGTTTCCTGAGACCAAGAAGTGATTTCAGCCACTTAGAGCTCTAAGTGTACAGGAAGAGCTCCAAGGCTTCCATATGTTCCATATTTCCTTGACTGGAACATGTAAAGCCAGGAGTGTACTTTCCTGCAAATTTCTGTTGAATTAGTGAACATGATACCTAAAAATCAAGAAGAAAGTGCATTCTGATGTGTTTACTGGAACAGTAAATAGGAGTTAGTTAAAAAGCAAACATTTCCTTTTTAAAAAGTGATAGTTTAAGCATAACTATAACCAGCATTATAAAGGAGTAAGCCTAGAGAGTCCTAAAAATCTATTTTATGCATCTTCAAATGATTGTGCTAAATGATAAAAATAATCATGTTAACCTACTCACTAAGATATTACCAACAGAGGGTGATATAATTATTAAAGAAAGCATACTAGGTTGTCATGTTTTGTTTTTACAAATCCAGTGAGTTTTAGTGCAATTTACTTAGACTATTCTGTGATTTTTTTTCTTATTTGTGGTGGGTTTTTTTGTTTGGGGTTTTTTTTTCCTAGGTACAGTGCCTTGGAAAATTGCATACTTTTAAGATGAATGGCAATTAGCCCTTTTTTATTTTAGGATTTTTGTGATATCTTTCTTTCACTTTCATACATTGCCTTGTAGCTGTTATCCTCACTGTTTTATACTGTTTGATGTCTTACCTAGATTTTTTCTGTTCTGTGATTCAAACATAAAGTGTTTATGAGTTTTGTAGGTCAATTCATACTGGTTTCTTTCAGGATGTCTGTACTTTGAAAAGAAGCAGCAACATGTAGTTTCCTTCTGTTCCTTTCCCTTCATTTTTTACTGATTTGTTTGGCTTCCTGGACAGTGTTTCATATGTCTCTGAGTTTTATTAGAGGATCAACACTTCATTTTTTTATAATCACGTTGTGAACTGGAGAGGGACAAGAACCAACATATAAATAAACAGAACATTTCTCTTTGCCAGTGGCATAAATGTAAATTAGTTTAGTGGTGACTTGAAGAATAGCAGCATAAGAAGAGAAATTGGGTTCTGAATCAGAGGAATGTTCCAAATAAGTAGTCATGGAGAGCAAATGGTACTATAAGCAACATTAATTTCCCTGTGTACTCTGTGGCCTTTCTGTAAACACCTGGTAGTCTGTAAACCAAGAACCAGCACACTGCTGAGTCTTATACACTGCTGAGAAGATGAGATCTACAAGCAGCTGTTGAGTTGGCACCTCAGTCGGTGCTTCATGAAACTTTGGTGGTTTGGTCCCCTTTGACTTCTGAGCCTTAGAATATGTCCTACGTGTTCTGCAATGGTCTTGCAGATGGGGAATATAGTTTGTATGACTGCCAAACATGGATATTTATGTTCCATTAGTTGGTCTGCTATGAGGAAGGGAGAGTGGAGATTGATCTTACAAGTTTTTAAATTTTTGTATTGTCTTTTGAAATCATATTTTAGAAAGCACTACTCAGATATTGTTCTGTAAGAAGGTGCTTTAGTAAGCAAACAGGTTGTGGCCAGATTGTGGTAGACAGATGTATATCTGTGGTGTGGAGATGTGATACTGAACTACCCCAGCAACAAAATCCTAGATTTCCTCAGTCTGCAGGATTAGCACTATGATGACCATTTAGCAGACAGGATTAGCACTATGCTAATCATTCCTCTGAACGATGAGCATGTAAGTCCAGTTTGCTCTGATGGCTGGTCAGGGTCAGAACCAACAGCAATCTCATCTGCTTTTCACCCTTTGTACATGACATATGTGTCCTTTAATTACTGCCAATCATTCTGTGCTAAGACCTAAGAATGGTGATAATTATTTCCCAAGCCATCAGAAAAAGCAAAGGTAAGAGAAAGTGCTCCCAAATAATCTGTCTGTTATTCTGTTAAAAGTAGTAAGCATGTTACTTTCCAGTGTACTCTAATGGAAACTTTTTCTGATATGATGCTTCCACAAAGAATTAATGTTACCTTGAACATTAACAGGGCAGAACAAACACACCATTCCTTAGAGGACTTTACATCAAAATGAAGCTGTTCTATCCCCATATTGTAAGTAACACAGTAATCTACTCTTTATACTACCTTGGCTTTTTAAGCTTTTTCTACATTGTTGTACAGTACAGTACTCTTGATTTAAATAAACAATTTCCTGGTAAAAACAAGGATTCTGGTAGAGTTTTTCTCTAATGGTATGATGCAAAAATAATGGGCAGAATATTATGTACATGAAAACAGGCACAACTCTGACGACTTCAAAACTGTTTTGTGAATTAATATCAGAATTTAACAGTCACAGGTGTAAGTTGCGACACGCCCAACAACTACTAATTTAGTAGACTGGTTTAAGTCTAACTGAAGAAGAAGAATGAGAGCTTGCTTCTCTGCAAGCAGGAACAGATGACTTCACCTGCAACCAATAAAGGTTACTTTTATCCAGGAAACGTCCAAAATCTTTAATATACATACTTTCTCTATGCCCCAAAACAGTAACAAACAACTGCAAAACAACGCAGGAGAGAAACAAAACAGAAAGGTGTAGTTAATTATGATTTATAAACATATTGACTTGCTGAATATTCTAATGAACCAAAGCAGGAATTTAATTTCAACGCTATTCAGATGCATAATTGTGGGAACATTTCTAGAAGAATGTGGACATGACTATATAGCCCTGAAGTAGTACGTGACTGCAGGCACATGGCTGCGTCCTTGGAGTTAGCAAAACAGGGTCTAAAGGAAGTTGCCCGGGAAGGAGGTGGAACAGAGGTGGAACAGAATAGGCCAATCACATGTTAGTTTTAGGCATGTGGTCAGCGTGTGGGCAAGCCAATGAACCAATGAATGTAAACCAAGTCATATATAGGTTTGTTGATGTGAATAAATGGCTTCGCTTATAACTCTTATAGAGTTGTTTGAAGTCCGTTATCTTTGCTGCCGGCACATAATGTTGCCAAAACCAGCACCTATGGAAAGAAAGTAATATCTGTCAGATCATAGCTGATCATACATTTTTTCAACAAAAAATGTAACCTTTTAAACTTTGTAATTTGCTTAGTTTTAGGTAAATCACTAAAAGTCACAGATTACCAGCATGGCATAGCAGAACCTTTGTAAAGGATCATTAATTAATAATCAGTAGGAAACATCAGTGACAAAAGCCATAACTCAGCCACAAGTCTGCCTTACAAAGGGGTTTGTTGGAGTTCTGTCACTGGTGGGGAGCATCTGCAATGCTTCTCACAAATTCGTCTACATATGCAGGTGCTGACTGTAGCAATTCTGCTGCTGTATGACAGTGGATGAGTTGGTGTTGATAGACGGAACCAGAATCTGTCCTTCAACAGAAGTAGCACAGCCCCACTATTTTGATGACATAGATCTCAAAGCGAGTCGGTGTTGCTGCCTGGAGTGGCAAAAATATCTCAATTTTCAGCTGAAGAAAATTTGAAAGAATTCAGTGTATTTGTGAAATTAAACTACTTGCAGAATTGGGGGGGAGATAAAAAACAGACACCTTTTTTTAAAAATGTAATTTTCACTTTTTTATTTTATGCATCTGCATATATTCTTACTTTGCCACGCTCTTTGTTCAATATTCTTTAGAACAGCACTTGCATGAACTTAAAGAGACTTAATATGCACAGTGTCCTGGAGGAAAGATGCTCCTGAGCTGCAGCTGCTGGTAGGTAGATGCTTGACAGACATAGACTAAATGTGCCTGCAGTGTGCTAAGCCATAATTCAGATGCAATTCTCTATGGCAATGACATCTTGGGGCTGGGAATGCAAGAATGTAGTCCTGATTGTTTCGTTCCCTGGACCCAGGTTTAGATCTAATAGTAACAGAAATTTTACCTGGGAATAAGTGAGCTATTAAATCACAGATTAATTCCTGTGTAAAAGTGCCCTTCCCTAAGGCACTTTGTTTGATGACAACAATAATACTACTTTGTATTATGATGCTAATGTTTTGCATATCTTTGGCATCTTTAATCTCAGAATTTCAAAGCACTTTACAAATGTAATGAATCATGCCTCTGAACATCCTTGTAAAGGAGATGAATGACAAGTCTCATTATGATTGTTTTGTTATGCAGACAGATTTTTAGAATTTATGTTTCATGGAGTTATGGTATTTTGTTTGTTGAGAAGGTAGCACGTAAGTTTCTGATATATTGACAGGTCTATAGATTTTTTTAGACAACATTTCATTTTAACTTAGTTATTCTTCCCTTTTCTTGATGTGTGGATCATCTTTCTGTAAACTAGTGTGGTTAGGAATTCGATTAGATTTGCTGTTCTTATTTTCTTTCCACTTACCACTGCTAGTATTTCCAAATATTCCCAAAAAATACATTGGGCACGCTTCTTACTTTGAACGCAAGGTCTCCATCTTTAGAAAGAAGCCACATGCAATTCTTCTCTGCAGAGATAAAGTTTCTTCCTAGAACCTGGCCACCATCAGAAACTCCTAATTTTTTCCCCTGTTTGAGCTGGCAGTACAAAACACAGGTCACCAGTGTATTTAATGGCTTTCCTGTGGTTTGCACACCTGTTTCTGTAATTGGGGCAAAGGTATATTTTTGACATATTATTGATTTTTTGTTGTTGTTCTGAGGACACCTCATAAAAATTATAAAACAATACAATGCTTTTGTTTTCTGTGGAAGAACCATAATATGTAATTATGAGCAATAGTTAATGCACATTTTCCTCTTAGTTTTACTTATTTCCATAATTTTCTAGTTATACAACAGTTTATAACAATGGCGTTTCTAATCCTTTCTCTTTGCCATTTAGATACACATGTTTTCTAATATGTGCTCTCAAGGACTACTATTACAATGCAATATTTTGATGGTCAATGAGTCTTACCTGTTAATTCCATCAATAAAATGCATAATGGTGTGATAACCTTGTTATCTTGAACATTGCTCTGCTTTTAATAGAACTTCATTTAACCAGCTTCATCAATCTTCAGATGTCATGTAATCTCTACCATGAATAAATTGACAGTTGTGCTCAGACTTGATTATATCATTATAAATATTTGGTTTTACACATTTTAATGGCTGCCTTTTCACATTTCATTGCCTTTTACATACCTAATATATATGAATATTGATCAAAAAAAGGCTCTTCATTTTTTTTCTGGGAGTATGTAAATTAGAAAAATATATTTATACAGGCTACATTATCATGAGAAACCATCCATAAGCTCCTGGGGATCTAAGTCATAGAAGTACTGTATTATCAAACCAGTGAACTTCATAATTTGAAAGTTCACCAGAATATTTCTGTGCACATTGTTATCATATTGCTTGATACAAACACTCAGGCGTTCTTATAAAACTTATTTAAACTGAGTAGAGAACTGACTTTTTCCATTTTATTAGCTGAATGAAACAATTTAAACTTTTTTCTCAGTAAAATGAAGCTTACAAAATATTTTTACAGTTGAACTAAATGTTTTTTTCTTCTTAAAGAGGGTATCGCAGCTAGATTTTAAACATTTAGATTTGAAAATTTAATATTAGCTACATTTCATCTTGGTTTCCATTTAGAACTAACATTTCCACACATTTTGTTAAAATATATGAAAACAGCATTTTGACTTTACTAAAATGTTTCCCTTCCTCAATTCATCTCAGTCAAACCTGTACACTGGATTTAATTTCAATTTACCAGTAGTTTGTTGTTAGAACCTCAGTTTAATATTTTCGCTAATAACAAATAAAACTTCAAGTAAATCTATTATGGAAATAGATTCTAAAACATCCTAAACTTTAGCTGATAAAAAGACATGCAAATTAGGGCCTAAATTAAATAAGGCACTGATTATTTTGTGCTGAAAAGAAATATTTTTTTTTATTAATTGGGATTTTAATTGGAGTTTTACAAAAGCTGAAGTGCCAAATGCTTTGAAAGGTGACAAATTGAATGCCAGAAGGGCTTTCTGATTTAGGAGGACAGAAAGGTGAAATGCATGGAGGCCATGGTTATAACTTTAAGCTGCGCAGACTAAGAATACTGTACTGTAGAAATAAGTTTATTTAATGGATTACTCACAAATGTCGTGGGACAAACTTCAGTACATGGTATACACATTTTGGGGTTTTTTTGTTATAATGAATGAAGAATACCAGCTTATATTTCCTAGTAACAACTTTGTTTCTACAGAATGAAGTTATATCAAAATTTGAATACTGTTTTTTTGGTCTTTTATATCAGTCTCTGCAACCTTTAGGTCTGCTTTTGGGTTGTAATTGCCCTGGGCAATAATAATAATCATCTGGTTTACTTGTATGTGCATTTCAGTTCCATTATATTTCAGAAAAACTGCCACATAATTCTATGAAATGTGAACTAGAGCATTCTTACATCACATCATGCAAACAATAAAAAAGAACTTCTGAATTAGAGAAGTTGCTTTAAGATTTTTCTTCTGCCAAATCTAAGGCCAGTAGAATCTGGAGACTTCTTCAAATTAGTCCATTTTATAATGTTTCATAGTTAATGTGTAATGTCTGTATGTAGTTTAGATTATTTAAAATTATTCTCTTGGTATCTTTAAAATCAGCATGCTTCACTTACTAGAGAATATCCCTTAAGAGGATGATTTACGGTGCTTGATTTTCAGGGTTAAATTTGAAAAAAAGAGCATATGTCTAATTTGTGTGAGTTTTATTCAATACTTTGGTGTACAGAACCATTATAGCTGTACTTAAAAAATATACATATGTCTGCCCAACTTCATATCAAGTCATTTTGTACATGGGTGCAAAAGCAAATTGAAAGGACACACAGTACTCAAAATTACACTCATGGTTTGGAAATGTAGCATTAATCTATTCTCAGAATCTCTTACCTATACATCAACACCAAAACAGAATTCACTTTGTTAATCAGTTCTTTGGGATTCTCATTTATTCAGGAAAATTTATCAACTGAGCCTATGACTTTCAGACTATCAGAAGATAGATATTGTGTCCTCTTATGCCGGATGAGAAATTAATTTGAATGAAATGAAAATCATCCTCTGCCTCAAGAATTACTGATTAGATTGTTTCACTCATCTCACTGATGCTTTTAGAGTATCCTGCAAATAACAGCTCCAAAAGTCTAAGACCTAAGGCCTCCAGACAAAAATGTTTCTTTCCATTAAATCCTATGGGAATACTGTTTAATAAAAGGAGGAAAACAAGATGAGACATCATCATTGGAATCATTAGAATTCAAACATGGAAGTGTTGAATATTATTCTTTCTCACAGAAAGAAGCAAAATAACTCAAAACAAGATATTGAAATGTCTTCTGAGTTGATTTCAGTATGAGTCTATCATGAACAAGAATTAGATAGTCGAATGTTGCCCTTGATATCAAAATACATATATCCATGCTATAATCTTATACTCAGTTTTACTGAAAGACTGGAGGAATAGCATAAACTTGTCACATAACTGAAGTCAAGTGAATCCAGTTCCATATATATGCTCTCATAAATGCCCTCAGAGTTCCCTTCTGCTTCCTTGCAGCCTTGCGTGTTCTGTTACACTCTTCCATGATGTTCAGTTTCTCTGCCAACTTCCAGGTTCTTAAACCTGTTCTTTTGGCATCTGCAAATACTCTTATCAGCAACTGCATTTTAAATTTATCCAACTCTCAGACAATTGTAAAATCTTACAAATTGAAAAACCTTGGATCTCCTGGGATTTTGCTGTTTAAGATCATGTTTAATCTCCTTTTAATATCCTCTCAAGTTTGATTCTGATCTTACAGTGATGTAAATTCAAAGTAACTCTCCTGAAGTCAAAGTAAAATCTAAGTAAGCCAAAGGTGTTGTTTTGGATTTATGGCATGAGAACAGAATCTGGCATTGTGTCCTTTTGTTTTAGCTCATTGAAATAGCAAGTGTAAAAGTTGCTGAATCATGTACTCTTCCTTCTCTGTCTTTACTAGCCAAAAGGATCTTTTACTTTCCTTGAGCTTGATCTGAAGTCTAATTATACTAATAATTAATCAATTATGTTCCCTAGTTTCTTTACCTCACCTGTTTGCCTCTTGATTTTGCGATTCTCCTCTAGAGTCTTTGCGAACTTTTCAACAGAACAGATACTGAAATGGTACGGGTACAGTATTAATTGCCTGAATCAATGCAATTAAAAAAAAAAAAGACCAAAAAAACCACAAAAAAACCCACAACACCAAAACCACAAAAATCTCCCTTTTCCCTGCATTATCAGGAACTTCAAGCATTTGGGCATATTTTCTAATCTTGATTTTGTCGGACACCTGTAGCCATCAATACTGTCAATTTTTAGTATTACAGTTAAAAGGCTAAAAGATTCATGGGTCCAGACTTTTTTAAAATGTGTAAACACGTGTAACTCTTGAGGACATAAGGGTGTTATTTATCAATACTGTTCTTAAATTCTTGATTTCTGCTATTCTTTACTCAAAATTTTCAAATACTATGGTCCAACACAAGCAGTGTGATGCAATTAAAACTTCAAAACAATGCCAAACTGCGTTATCAAACTAAGGAATAAAGCACCTAGGCCTGCAGTATGGTACCATGTACTTTGTGTATGGCATCATAAAAATCAAGTAGAAAGTGATAAGTCTGTGACTTTATTTGCAGAAGACTAGATGAAACACACTTGAAATAACTGAGTTTTAAAATCTAGGGAATCTATTAGCTGTCTCATTTCATTCATGTAGGTATGCTTTTGAAATTTTAGACCAGTATCTTGGTCCATTCAGAAGAGGTCTCAGTGCCTGGTGTGGAAATACAGAGCAGGCAGCAACAAAAGAGAATATCCACTTCTTTCTGAAATGCCACAGAAGGCAACCTCTTTCCAAGAAGATGCTTAGAAAAGCTAAGGAGAGTCAGAGTAATAGATACATCCCTAAAAGCAGAAAGCAACTACAGAGAACATCTTAGAGGTTGCTGCACAGAAGAGTGTTGCAAGTACTGCTTTCCGTGGAAATGAGTTCATCTAGATGCTAAACAGTTTAGTGAGGGCTACTTGCACGTTCCTAGACTGTAGCAGTGGAAAATGGAGAAAGATGAGGCTTTCTCTGAGTAAGTCTTATGGAAATGAAAGCATTTTCCATGGATTAAGGTCTCTGCAGATCCAGAACATATGTTATTTTCTTCAATACTCCCAGGAAAGATGCATTAAATTGTATGAAATGCTTATGTGAAGCATTTCTTTGTGTTGTATAACCGGAACATAGGCTGAAGAGGCCTAGTCCATGTGGAAATATGCATTAGTTTCTTTTTTAAATATGCATTTTTTCTTCTTTTGTTGATTAAATTAATTGGGATGGTGTATTGGATTTTCAGATAGAATATGTTTTTCTTCTAGTTGCATTTGACACACTGGCAGCATAGTTTGAGCATGTTTTCCATGATTTGTTAGCACCCACAATATTTCACTTGGAAGAAAACTGACATTGTTTGATGCATTAAACATCTGTGTCAATCTACCTTCTGATTTTGAAAAATGGAAAGCAAACAGTAGCACATCTCAGCTATTGAATCAAGAGAAGATTTGTGGGATTTTTCCTAAAAAATTAAATAACATCATCAAATATTCAGAACAAATAACCACAAGCATCAAATGACCAAGCAACAAAAACTCATTATGAAAAGCTGTATTTCTCACTGGTGTCATAAAATACAGTGGGGACAGAAAAACCTATTTTTTAAATAGGGAAATGTCAAAAATTAATCTAGCATCCAAAATGCATTACATAAGAATTGTTTACATTAGTTTACATGATTGTTGCTGTGACACTATTCCCATAACAGTGGTAGTATATTTGTAGTGGCTGTTTGACTGTAGATCTATGTTATCATGTGTGAATGCTGCAAAGCCACAAGGCCTGATCTAAAGCTCAAGGAATACAATGTAAAGCCTTCTCCAGCTTCTGTAGTCATTGGACATATCCTGTTGACATCTCCCATCTCATGTTCCTTCAGACACAGAACCTTAATGTTTGTACAGATTTCTAATAGATGCCAAAATTGCACCATTCTTTCATAGAAGCTTGTTAGAATATCCATCTAGATGTTAATTAAAAATAAATAAGTATCTAAGTTTCCTGAAGTAGAGCCTATCATTTTCAAGCATGCTTCTCACCGCCTCTCTGAGTGTGATGTATAACCCTAGACCTACTTATATATGGAACTAAACCCTACGCAATATTTGGTTTATGTTATTTGGAAATACAGAAAAAAATCTCACCAGATTTTTTTAGTTATCTGGACTCAAATAAAATGATACCTTATTATATATAGGATTTTAAAATATATTTTACTTAGTGATCAATAAAATTTTAAACCATATGGCATATTTATAGTAAAGCAGTGTCATTTAATTTTTCAATAAGTTTAATAACTGAGGTTGTTCTCGTGTTTTGTGATTGATTATTGTGTGAATCATCTAATGTTTTTAGTTATGACTCATCTGACAAACTCTAAAGGCTGTTATTTTTTTATCTTCTCATAATAACAATATTAAAGAATTGTAATCTTGGATTTTATATAGTCAAGCAAACCTATATTTCTTTTTGCAACTTTTTTATTCCAGCTCATTTAAGAAAAGTCACTTAGTGCATTTTTCAGTAGCAGACAGATGTTAATGCAGTGCTAGCATGTCACTTTGTTCAGTATTAAGTATGGCTTAAAGTAGAATCTATGGCTAAAAGTTTATAATTTTGTCATTATTTTCTTAGTCTTTATACAACAGCTTATTTTATAATTGTTGACTGAACTCTTGCAATCATGACGCTGATTGATCTCCTGGATCTGTGCAACATGGTATTAATTATACTGATGTAAAAATGCCTTTGATTATGTCATTGCATGGATAGTTAAGTGGCTACCAACTCATAGTACCTGGAATAGCATAGGGACATACACAAAAAAATCAAAAATAACAATCAGAAATACTTGAGGCGCACACTGGGCAAGATAGACTATCTCAAGCTGCGGGCATTAAATGAGGAAAGATCTTTGTGCTAGATAAGTATGACTGCTTGGTGTTCATCAGTACAGAAGGGTTAGCAACTGAGATTACAGGAACATCATTCTCCTTTAAATCTTCTTGGGCACAGTTTGGGCTATTTGCAAACTGATGTTAGATATACACAATATACATGTAAAGAATATTTGTAGCAGAGCACAGAAGTACATTATAATAAATCAAATGTGTATTCTTTAAACAAAAGACAGGAAAATGGAAAAAAAATGCAAAATTGTGAAGACAATGTGGTTTTTTATTACATTTTGGAAGAAGCATGATCATTAATTACACAGCATATCCTGCACAAAGTAAGTGACACTCAGAAATGGGATTAAAAGATGTAATTATTACCAGCTGCTTAGATCTGCTATATCTTACCATCCATTGATGTGTGTACAAGCAGTGCATCCTCTCTAGTTAGATGCAGTGATTTTTTCCAATGCCAAACCACTTTCTTAGATTTTATAAAACAAGGTAACTCCTCTCAACAAAGTCTTAATAAAAACAGACATAGATTTAAAGGTCTATGAAAACTGTGGAAAAAATAGATTTTATTCTATTGCAACCTAAACAAAATTGGACTCAATTCTGTTGCCTTTTATGGGTAAGCAGGTGATTTATTCTGCTGTATGAGTCTGGCCACTTGGGTTTCACTGGAGATGAGGATTTTCATCTTCACCATGAAAATTAACTAAAAAATGAAATGCCATCAAGGCCAGACTCTGTTGGCAGATGAATGAGAAGATCTTTGCTTCATTCTGGTATAGGAATGAGACCTTTTTTTGTAGTGAACAGGGAAAGGAGATAACCAAGCCCAAAATACAGGTTCTTCCTTCATATACCAGGCACATCAGTCCTATATTTGAAAGTACCACCCTGGGCACCACTTGGAATAGGTGATTCAAACCCATGATTTATCAGTGTAGCTAGTGCACTTAGAAGAAACCCCATGTGCATATCTGAAATTTAGAAAACACCCGCCCTCACAAAAAACCCTGTATAGCACTGTTAATACTATTGTAATGTTTCTGTAATTCAGTTTGTTTTTTCCTGTAGCTCTCTTCCCACTTAAAAATTTCCTTTCCTCTCAAGTTTTCATTGCTTCAAGTATAACCCACTGGTAGCCAAAAAAATATTTTTATGTTGCTAACTTAGTGGAGAGAGTTTCCGTATCATTTGGTTTTTGCAGAATTTTTTTAAGTTTTGGTGGTTTTGCCTTTCTCTTTAACCATTCTTAAGTAAACACGTCTTTATATTTTCATGTTTCTACAAGGAAGATTTTGTTATTAGAAAAGACAGCTTTAAATATCTGCTGCTTTGAGCTGTCCATTCTTGTGTAAAAGCCTTGTTTCCTTGCCACAAGACTTAAGTTATGCTCTTCCTACACTCTTGTCTTCTCAGTGGGCTGATATTGTGTTTTTACTAAGTTTTCCTTTTTTGGAACTCATTAAAAAAAATATTTTTTCTCTCTCCTTCAATCCTGCTCACCCTTCATATTTTCACATAGGAATCAATTTCTGCTTTGTTTCTTTAGCAAACTGCTTTGTTTCTTTAGCAAAATGACACAAGCTGAAGGGCATTTTTGGCAAAAACTTTGTTCAGACTATGTGGAATATCTTTTATTATAAATCTCTTCTCTTTCACTGTCTCTCTCAATTGCTCCTAAACTCCCAGCTCCTGTGGATAGTAATATGCTGTTCATGTGTCTTTTAAATCTCTAATACTTTCCAGGTGAGAAGAAAAGTGAAGGAAATTGCAGGTCTGTTAAAGGTAGCTAAGAAGGGAGAGAGTCTGTTGGAAGCCATGTGGGGAAAAGGTGCTGTAGGGCCTGGAGAAAACAGGGTCAAAAGGTGGAAAGCAGTTTCTTCTTTCATATTTCTTCTGTAAATGTGCTGAAGCTATTGAGTAAGTTGGACATTGATAAGCCCTTTCGAGGTGCAAAAGGCTTCTTGGAGTTCAGTTTCCAAAGTTCACAATCCAAGATTTTTCTTGAAGTAATACAAATATCCAGCTTAAACTTACAATATATCTGCTTATGCTTATTTTATGATCTCAACTGCAATGTTTCCTAGAACAACTCAATTAGCAGATATGCATGTATACCTCCAGGTGCTTAGAAAACAAATCATCTAGCTTATTTTCAAATGATGAATGGGTTAACTTCCCAAGCAATGAGCAGAATTTTAACAAACTTCACATTCTGTAAGCCCACAATAGTTAAAGAGATCTTTTTATAGGTTGCAAGGGTTTGTTATCACAGATGTTCTTAACATAAATATATGGATATGTGAAAACAAATATTTTTTAAAATATGTATAAACTTCCTTTATTTATGCCTGACACTGATTTCATTCTGACACCTGGTTTAAAGCAGCTGTAAATGCTAACTCCAGACCTTATTGTACTCCCCTGCTCCCCTGCTGTGACGTCTATGGCAGCAGGATACCTAAGGCCTGCTTTTTTTGGTTTGCATCTAACATTTTGTGAAGAAGTGGCTACTGTAATTAGAAATATTTAGTCTGGTATTGATTTAACATATTAAATCTGATACTGTCCACACTGAATTTATATTGGCTTCAACATGCCATTCATACAGTTACCATCTAGCCTACAGCTTCATAGATGAAGGGTCACCAAGCAGTAGAAATAGCCTGCAAAGGCAGAAATTTGCAGTACCATGTCCTCCTTCTCTTGACTTTGTGTGTGTGGTAGGAATAGCAGGGACTGCTTCCGGTGGCCTGTGAAAAACTCCCCTCTAACGTGCTGTGAATGCACACCTGAACACTGGCTGAAATTCATTGGGGTAGTTCTGTAGATGTTCCTGGGTACCCTTCTTCCCTACACACTTCTTTTTCATGTGACTGTCATCTCTTGTACCATAGTTCTCCTAAAATGATGGCAGGGTAGTTTGGAACTGCCTGAATGTAAACTGTAATGTCTAAAGAGAATACCTACCAAATGTCGTCATTTATCAGCATCACATACCAATTTTGGTTTGACTACTTCTTATTTTCTATATCTAAGTTGAGAAGTAGGACTCATCTCATCCAACTCGTAGATGGTTGTATGTAGGTTTCTATTCTGAGGAAGTTGCTAAGAATCCCAATGGAGAGGAAAACAGGTAAAAGCAGCTGCAGGCCTGTGTGGATGAACAAGCAGCTCCTGGACAAAGTGAGGCAAAAAAAAGCAGCCGCAAGTGGGTGGAAGCAGGGACAGGGAGCCTGGGAGGAGTACAGGGAAGTTGCCCGAGAGGTTAGAGATCAGATTAGGAAAGTCAAAGCCCTGACAGAATTGAACCTTTCCAGGGACATCAAGGGCAACAAGAAGGGTTTCTATAGGTACACAGGGGATAAATAATCAGAGAAATGTGGGCCCTCTGAGGAAGAAAACGGGAGAGCTGGTTTCCCAGGATATGGAGAAGCGTGAGGTACTCAATGCTTTTTTTGCCTCGGTGTTCACTGGAAGGGCGCAAGGCCCAAGAGTCATGGAAGGCAAGGGCAGGGATTGGGAAAATGGAGAAGTTCCATTGGGAAAAATGAAGTTCCATTGGGAAAATGGAAGTTCTTCATGGGGAGGGTGGTGAAGCAACTGAACATGTTGCCCAGAGAAGTTGAGGATGTGCCATCCCTGGAAGTGTTCAAGGCCAGGCTGGATGAGGCTTGGGGCAACCTGGGCTAGTGGGAGGGGGGC
>NW_010258213.1:17585-19069 GCF_000690775.1 Eurypyga helias
AGATGATCTTTAAGGTCCCTTCCAACCCTAACCATTCTATGATTCTATGATTCTATGATCCCTTGGAGTAGAGAGAGGCATCTCCAGCTAGGGGTATGTCTCAGTTAGAGGGACTTATTTTTGTTGACACCTAATGAATTCTTACTATAGATAGCCTGTTAGATTCTCAATTTTAAAATGGCTTAAAATAGGTGAAATTAATTCCATGGTGGTTATTAATGTAATCAGACTTGGTACTTAGACAGAGGTGCAAACGTATAGATTTTAGCTTGAATTTTGCTTTAATTTTGTTCATAGATAAGAACCTATGGATCCTATGGGAAGAGGAACAAATGATAGAAAAACAATAGCAGAATCTGAATAGTATAGTTTACACTGATATTTCAATGCAGAAGCAAGGGAGAAAAGAAGCCACTCAACAGATCACATGTTTCTAAACTCATTTGCTAACGTGCCTCCTTGAATAGAATTAATGAAACCTTTTATTATAGATTGATACACTCTTTGACTAGAAAATATTATGGCTACCTATTGTATATGCTTAATTAGATTGAAGTTGCTTTCAGATTTCCTTTATATTCAAAAAAATCTGATGTCAGCAGTTTAAAAAAGGGAATTACAGAAGTCATCCCCTCCACTGTGCTACTAAACCCTGCAGGAGAAGGGAAAAAGTGAAAATATCCTCAGGCAACTGCCCAGCTCTGGGATTCAGCTTAGTGGTAATTTTGGCAGAGCTGCACTAAGGAGTACTCACTACAGTGCGTCCATAAAGAAAACAAATTGTAATTCTCATACTATCATCACAGGAGACTGATGGTGTCCATTAAAGTCAAAAGGTTTGGACTGACAGTTTATGGAAGTGTTTTGAGACGTATTTCCCTTCCTGTCATATTTTCTGTCCAAAACCAATTTCTTGACAAAGTTGTTCCAAATTAATGTACATCTCCTTCCACAGCTACATCTCCCCAGAAACATTCTCGGGTTATCCTTTACATGTTTTATTTCTTTATGGCAATATTATTTCTTGAATTTTCTGTCAAAAACCTAAACTCTTAAAACTAGTTTTCTTAACACCACAGCCCTACTCCTATCAAAATAAAGCCCTTAACACTTCAATACCAGTTAATGTGCTGTCTTGTTTCCTCACGCTCTCAGCTCAGCCCAGGGTGTTTCTGGGTTTGTTCACTGTTTTCCCCTGTCTGTCCCAAGCTCTAAGTTTTCCATGCCAGGGCTGTTGCCCTCGTTACTCACCCACACCACACTCAATCATCTGGCTCCCAAAATGTGGTCCCGGGTGCTCTGTCCAGGGCTGACTTGCCCTGCCTTCATCTCGAAGCCTTCCACCTGCACCTTTCCACCTCGTGGTACCTGCAAGCCTTTCCCGGGTATGTTTGTGAATTGAATTGTGAAATCCCAACATCTCTGAAGCGAATTTTGGCCTTAATTTTCCAAGGCTCCAGCTCTGCAGCCAGAAGGCTCCTGCT
>NW_010258213.1:19095-20556 GCF_000690775.1 Eurypyga helias
GCTAAGTGCAATGTCCCTCGGCCTCTTTAGGATGCATTGTTTATCAGCTTTCACCCTTCCAAATTCTTTGTTTGTACAGTGGCAGCTTTTGGGCCCTTTTTTTTTTCCTTTGCCTGGAGTTATTGGCAGAGCTAATTAACCCATAGGATATAAAAGCTTTATTCTTCGGGGCTGAGTGGTGTGGTCACAGAGCAGTTTTGAGTGCTGCCTCGTGGCGTGGGGGATGAACAATTAGATGGGTTGCCTGGGGTTGGGCAGATTATCTTCACAAAGAGGTACCTAGTTATTTCCAACAACGAATACAGTCCTTATTCTTGAGGGTCTGTGCATTGCATCCTTCCTTGCTCTGCTCTGTACTGCTCTGTAGCTACACAGATGCCACTGACGATGCTGACAGACATCTCAGAGCCCACAGCTCTGGGCCGCTATGGGTGAGAGGGGATGTGCAGGCTGAGGGGTGACTGTGATAGGAGAGGCCGCGTGCTGCCTCTGGGTTTGGATAGGTACCTGGACTCAGGGCACTTCCTCCTGGGTGCATTGTGCTCAGCCCCACCTGGGAATCGTGATGGTGTTTTTCACTGTAATGACAACAGAGAGACAGAGAGCACAGCAGCCCCTGGGTCAGGTGTGTTTGAGGAGGAAAGGGTCACCTCCAGCAGGTGACACACCCCAGCCTGCCTGGGCAGAGGGGCCTGGCCTTAGCCTCTGGCTGTGAGCTATAACACACCAAGATTTTCCAAATCCAGAAATGCTTGGGGAACTTTTTCATTTTTTTTCCCCTGACAAATGTCTGATCATGACAAGAAACATGACTGGATTCGGTATAAAACGGTTCTGCAGTTTGTCCAGCTCAGATGATCTTCGTCTGTGGTACGCAGTAGCAGTAGCCCCCAAGCAGGAGACCTCCAGTGGCAGCAGGGGGGCCGCGTTTGGCCGTGTCCGGGGCTTTGGCGTGGGTTTCAGCCCACCCGCGGTGACGCTGCCGTGGGGTGGTCCTGGGATGCCTGCAGAGGAGTGGCAATGGGGAATGAAGGGGGCATCCCTCCCCGCAGCCCGACAGCACAGCAGGATGGGTGTCCTTGTCCCCCTTGCAGACGTGTGCGTGGATGCCTGCGTGGCTGAAGGAGTGCAGAGCCGACCCGTGGGGTGGGGTCAGCGTACCCTACCCATCCCCGAGGCTGGCTGGGCAGGGGGGAGAGAGTGCCCTGGGCTCCTCGCCCCTCACTTTGCCCTTCCAACCCCAACTTCTCCCCCGAGGGCATCAGAGAGAACTCAGGCCGCGGGGCCCTGCAGAGGGCAGGCTCCGCGGTCCGCTCTCCTCTTGGGGTGGGGGGAAGGGAGAAGAAAATAGAGAAGAAGCAACAGCCTCCAGCTTTTCCCTTCCTCTAATCTTGCTTCACTCCCCCTTGCTCCCTCTCCCTCCCTCTCCCCTTTTCTCTCCCCTTTCCCCTCCCTCCCTCT
>NW_010258214.1:0-1391 GCF_000690775.1 Eurypyga helias
ATCCCTTCCCTCCAGCGTGTCGATGTGATGTGATGTTCATCTGTTCTGGCTGTAAAGTAAGAATCTTTTTTGGGTTTGTTTCTTCCTGTTTTGAATTGCTTACAGCAAGTGTTGAACAATATTTTTCAGTAGCCAACTGATCAAATGTTTATTTGTATTTGACCTTTGGATGGTGTTTGGAACAGTAACAAAATAGCATCAGTAAGCCTTTAAGAAAGGAACTCTTTGTTTTACGATTAATCTGTAAGAGATAAATCTGATTTTTCCTTCACTTGGTGTCAGATGGTTTGTTTCCTTCTCTATAAATTACGTGATCTGAAAAGTAACTTGCGCCTCTCTTAGGGACATATTGCACCCTGGCACTTTCGTAGTGACAGTAGGGACATAGTGTTTTCTCTTTCAAGATAAGCATCTGGAATAGTATAGTGTGTCTGTTTTTATCAATAGCTTCTCTTTACCTTTCAGAGGTGGAGAGAATAATTAAAATAGCTAAGCCATAGGCACAACAAATATGAGTAAATAATGTAATTTATTATTTTGAAGAAAAAAAGAAGAAGAAAATAAAAAAAGACTGTTTTCAGCTAGTGGACTGTGTGGTTTGGCTTATGATGCTGACAAAATTATGGATGGCAGTTTTTCCAGTTTTGAGGAGAGAAAAACCTGAGCTAGAGTCACTGACAGTGGAATGGCTTTCTCTCTTCTTGTTGTGATATCCTGAAAGTGCTGCAGCTTTTGAGTCTTTGCTCGGTTTCTCCCATCCATTATCTCTGACACTTCTTTGGCAGTTTTGGACATGTGTTGTCCAAAAACCAGATTCATTACCTGGTGTGCAATAGCCCAGTTCTCACACATTCAGCAGAATTTCTGTGTTTAGTCAGGTCTGGGTGCTAGGTGCATTTTCCAGAAATCAAGCACACCAGAAATCATCACCAATGAGGGTTTTTTTTAATTACAAAAAAGTTACAGGACTTTTTACAAGAACCTGTAGTGACAGCACAAGGGGTAATGGGTACAAATTGAAATCAGGGAGGTTTAGATGAGATATCAGGAAGAAATTCTTTACAGAGAGGGTGGTGAGGCACTGGAACAGGTGCCCAGAGAAGCTGTGGATGCCCCATCCTTGGAAGTGTTCAAGGCCAGGCTGGATGAGGCTTGGAGCAACCTGGTCTAGTGGAAGGTGTCCCTGCCCATGGCAGGGGGGTTGGAACTGGATGATCTTTAAGGTCCCTTCCAACCCAAACCATTCTATGATTCTATGATTCTGTGTCTTTTATGCACTTTTTACAACATCATTATCATGTTAGTACCTCCTACCTATTCGTGATTGGTTAGTAATTTACACACAGTTACACCATGCAGTTGTAGCTCATACACATGCTCAGGGGACGGGT
>NW_010258214.1:1628-3583 GCF_000690775.1 Eurypyga helias
AAGCCAAACATTAACAATACACAATTCTAACATCAGCTAACTCCTTAGGTCAGGATGCCCTGTATCATAAGCATTCTCACCAGCCTGTGCTGGTTGATAGGACAGATTTTGAAAATGATAGATGCTTGCTTAATTTTTTTCATATGGGATTCTGCAAAGTGCGGGGCTGCTTGGCTTTTGGACAGTGCCATAGTACATACGTCATCTCCTATGATGAAAGGCTGAGAGTATTGGGCTTGTTCAGCCTGGAGAAGAGAAGGCTCCGGGGAGACCTTATAGCACCTTCCAGTACCTGAAGGGGCTACAAGGAAGCTGGGCGGGACTTTTTACAAGGGCCTGTAGTGACAGGACAAGGGGAAACAGGTTTAAATTGAAAGTGGAGAGGTTTAGATCGGATATCAGGAAGAAAGTCTTCCCGGAGAGGGTGGTGAGGCACTGGAACAGGTTGCCCAGAGAAGCTGTGGATGCCCCATCCCTGGAAGTGTCCAAGGCCAGGCTGGATGAGGCTTGGAGCAACCTGGTCTAGTGGAAGGGGTCCCTGCCCATGGCAGGGGGGGTGGAACTAGATGATCTTTAAGGTCCCTTCCAACCCAAACCATTCTGTGATTCTATGATTCTATGATTCTACTACTGCTCTAAGAGCTGGATATCCATAGAATTGATAGAATGCAGTAGTAGACCAGTAGAACAGTTTTCTTTATTTGTTCTGGATGACAAGTAGGAACCAATTAAAATGATCAATACCATAGCATTTTTATTTTGTTAATAGCTGCCAGCCTTGCAAATTGAGAGATTATAGTAGGTGTTATGTATAAACAGTAGAAGAGAAGTTGCTGAGGGCCAAATTTTCTTCCTGTGAGGCTTAATTGTTGGGTTGTGATTATGCCCTGAACTGTCACTGTGCAATCTCATTATTTGGAGATGTGTAGAAATTAAATAAGCTGTAAATTATTTCGGTGACTTATGGTCAAGGGTAGACTTCTGCTTCCTCTTTCTGAACTGCATTGCCTTCAGAGGACAAAAAGGAGCAATAAACCTTCATTGGTTATTTTTATCGTTATATTTAATAGATGAAGCTGTGGCTGTATGTAGGGAATAGACCTAGTGGAAAGACATTGCTGTTGGGATGACATTTGAGAGCGGATTGCGTTTGAGCTTGACTGCTTAATACGCCATCATTCTTCAGATGTGGCTCTTGTCAAAGGAATGACTTTGTAGCAAGTACTTGCTATATTTTACTATTAAGGTTTTGTATTTAAAGGTCCTAGTAGATAAATAAGCTTTCCTTTGGTATTTTCTTCTTGCTCCTTTCCTATTTAAAATATGAGCAATTCAAAGACTAGCCTCTTTCAGTAGTTTGCTCCATTTTTTGCCTGGTTATGCAATGTCCTGGCGGCAGTTACTCTGTGCTCTCAGGAGAAAAGTTCTTACAGTAGTATAGATTTTGACACTCCATTACAGCTTTTTCTAGTGTGTGAGAATTTAAAGGAAACAGTCCTTTTCCAAAAATACAAAGCTGTAATGTTTTGGATGTAGAAAATTGTGCTACCATTTCTTACCATTTCCCTCTCCTACACCCTCAGCTGTTATTTTGATCTTGTTTGAGCTTTGCTTACCAGTACACTACTGTGCCACATGGCATAAAGCGGGCCAGACAGGGGCAGCCTGGAGTGAAACAGAGCTGGTGAAGAAGTCCTGTGGTAGACCATGATCCTTGCTCTTTTCCACTTTGAATCTCTTCTCTGTGCAGTGTGAGGAAGATGCCCATCTTCCTGTACTCCACTGCAGTCTCGCTGGGTGGGATGGGACCAGCAGGGCAATAGCCATTTTTCCTCCGTTGTACAGTGAGGCATAGTTGTGTATGAGGAAGACATAGGAGTGAAATATGTGAAATTTCCTTTATAATCCCATCATCATCTCTGGAAGGTCAAGAGTTCATAGAATCATAGAATGGT
>NW_010258215.1:0-19218 GCF_000690775.1 Eurypyga helias
GAGAGTTAACTCTGTCCTGACTGAATCCAGCACAGCATCCAACTTACTAAGATCTGATTTCAGGTTCCTGATGATGTGGAGGCATACCATGCTGTAATGCACATCATTATATATAAATACATTTTATGTATATATATTAAAGAAGTAATTGGGAAGATTATTAACAGAACAGTTACCGTCTTCCTTGAAAACTAAATTTTGAGACAATTCCATTCATAAATCACAGCCTTGTTTTTAAACTGACATGATTTGAGTCATCATACTAAATATGCTGACTGGACAAAAACACAATTAAGATTTCCTCTGGGAGGTTGATTATTTTTTTTCTGGAAGTGTCTGTCAGCCTTTATGGCTGGACATATAAATGATCAAGGTGAAATATGTGGAAGCCTCCATATTAAATCAATTATGTTGTCAAAGGGCAGACAAACTATGCACTGGGAATGGCTATTGCTCAAAGGCCAATATGTAATAGACAAGTTGGAAAGATAATTAACTGGGGTGGTTGGTAAACCAGCACACTGAACGAATCCCATGGCCACAAATCCAACTTACCTGATGAGAACAGTGGAAAGATGAGGAAAACTGTCTCTCTTAGATTGTTGTGATCTAGTGAAATGTTTATTTGTCTTTACTTAGAGTTGGGTTCTGTTTTTGGTGGTGTTTGGGTTTTTTTTAATATTTTCTTTTTGAGATAAATTTCTTCTAACTTCCTAGGTGATGTTGCAGGCATTAGGATGAAGACCTCCATAGTAAGACGAACAGAGGTACTGACAAAATAAAGGTGCAAAATTGTGGTGAGAGGTGTATGATCAGGATCTATGAAATTACCTTACCTCAGTGCTAAGTCTTTTTGTGCACAAGTTGGTTATAGCAGCTGAATCAATTGTGCAACACTGCATTGCTATTTTGGATGCATAAAGCTTTAGGCATGTATATAAGCTACAGTTGGTTTAATATGACAGAGCCATAGAACATGTTCACCTGTTCACCATTTTTGCTCCTTTTTAGGGGGCTTTGTACTTCATTTACTTCTTCAGCTTGCAGTCAGGCAGGAGATTGTTTTCCATAGATCAGCACACAAGCTGCTGATGCTTATCTTATTAGTAAACCAGTACAGTGGTGCCCTATAAATATGTACTGATTATTTTTCCCTTTTACAGTAATCAGCCATCATCTGGTCATAACTCATCTTCTGTCTCAATTTTTTTTTTTTTTTTTTTTTACTCTTACTACCATCACTTTCTGGTTCCATTAACTCCTTGCTTCTCCACCTCAGCTAGGTTTAACTTTAACCCCCCCCCCCCCATCTTATGCCTCCCTAGTGAAAATAGGAATACCAATTTCAGATAGATAATTGTATGAATTCAATACCATGCACTGGTTTGGAAATTTCAAAATTTTTGATTTATGTGATCATGGTTCTCAACAAATGCAGGTTGAGCCTTGGATAAAATAAAGGCAATGAATGTTGCACATTATTTTTGAAGTTCTTTAAGCTGGAGAATCCGGACTTTGTCCAGATGTCTTCTAAAGTTCAGACTTTGAAGTCCAGATTATCATTCAAAAAAAATTATTCTCACAAGATATATTATTAATCAATTCTCTATTTATTTTATCTTGAAGCTTTGAGTATCACAGTTGTTCAATTTGCAGACTGGGTATTTAGTGAAAAACAGGACATTTTTTCATTTGCAAGTGAAGCCTTGAAGGTGAAAGATAAGCTGAAATTCTTCCTCTATTTTACCTTCATCAGTTTCAAAAATCTTCCTATCCAAATTCATTTGCACTTACATTAAAATAGAATACTTGGCCAAAACATTCATTGCACTTGAAGAGCCCAACTCCATGACCCCTTCACCTTCTCTCCACCGGGTTGCCTCAGAGATGGTCTTTGTAAGCCAGATGAGCGAGCAGTCGCAGAGCATGCTGACATGTTCTTGAGGGCGTTCCCTGGCTCGCAGAAAGTATTGTAGATGGCTGTGATCTCAGAGCTGTGCTGAACAGGCAGCAGAGATGCATCCTGACAGCAGGCGAGTGAAACTGTATTTAGACATGGAAAAGGAGCAAAAGCAAGAAGTTTGGAAAGCGATCTTATACCTTCTGTTGATGGAGGGGAAGCAGTGAGGTTCAGCTCCTTTCCTACTTCCATGCTGGGTTTGCAGCTTTTTTTTTTTTTTTTTTTCTGCAGGCTTTGCAGAATTTTATGGTAGGTTTCCAAAGAAGTCCAGGGGGCAAAATCAGTAAAACTTTACAGGGGCTCCTCATTTGGTTTTATGTGTAGAACAGAACTTAAGGTTGCACTTGATACGTAAGAAGTTCTTCCATTTTCTTTCATCTTTAGCACACAAAAATACAAGATTCAAATGCTTTACACATTAACAGAAGCTTTCAAAAAGATTAGGATATGTGCCCAAAATGAGACTATGAGAGGATGTTTATTATCTTTCCAATATAAGCTCCTCATGTCTTCAGTCATGGTTATATATATAAAGGGCTGCTTTGTTGTTGACTTTTTTTTTTTTTCTTCAAACAGTGCTGTGGGATGTGAAGCTACCTTGCTCATTTTCATGCATATGCAAATACACAGGCAATTTGTATGACCTATTTCTCTCCCCAAAGGGAAAGTATAAGACTAGCTCAAATTTAAGGAGTCTAAAAAAGTTGGATGAGGTACTCTCATGCATTTTTCCCTTGAAAGCTCACTGTACAGGGAATTTAGATACTCAACTTCTTTTTTGGCACCTCCATGCCTACTGAAAAGGAAGATATGTAGATGCTCTGTGTCTTACTGGATATGGGGCTGAAGGTTTTGTTCACCCAGACAGAAATTCTATGAAGAGGTTTTTTTATTTCTTTTCCCAAAACCAAAGTCATTTATGCAAAAGCATAAATGTCAGCATGCCTAAGTAGCTCAAAATGAAGCATCTGGCACAGCATGTATTCAAGGATCTCAGCCTTATGGACTTTGTAGAAAAGTCGGACTTATGCAATGACTGGGACAAGCTAGGAATGCAGTTCCTTCTGGTAAGCTTCATAGGATTCAGCCAAGGAGTGAAAGCTTTGTAGTTATAACAACATACTGGTATGGAGTTTTACATGAAAGTGGAGGTTACTTGACCTGTGGACTGACCAATTCCTCTACCATTGGTCTTCTACATTCGGCTGTTTCTTCAATTTTGCGAACTTCCTCCCATTCCCTCTCTCTGCCCTCTTGCCTGTTAACTAGAACAGTCTGAATAATCCAGGCTAACATAGTACTTTTATTTCCCTGCTCCTAAGCTGACTTTTTTACAGCGTTATGCATTATTCATGTGTATTCAACCAACAGTTTATGCAGACAGATTCTGCTTTGCGAACCGTTCACAGGCTGCTCAGGCAGGGCTAGACGTGCCTTTAGGCACCACCCTGTGGGAGGAATGACATGTAAATGGTGCTGATCCAGGGGGTAAGATGATGAGAAGCCACTCAGTCATGCCTGGTTGCTTATGACGATGTCAGGCCAATGCTGAAGCCTCTCCATCCACGTGTGATGGCATGTGTGTCACACTAAGCCGTGCTATGATAGGGAAGACTATAGTGTCCTCAACTCTGTGCTGTGCACCTACCTTTGCTGTTTGGTTAATTGATGTCTCTGTGGGCTGGAAAAACAGTGCTATCTCTTCTAGCAGTCTTCAGCTGCTCTGGTCAGGAGTGGAAGTCAAATTAAATGACCAGAACTAGAAAATTTGGCCTGAGAATACTGGATGTGGAAAACAGTCAGTGCAGTGGCTAGTGGAGCAGGGAGAGACCTAGTTCTGCACTCTCTTGGACCACCCATATGGCCCTGATGAAATTGCAGGGATTATGCCCATGTCTTATGATGGAAGGACTGGTTCAGACACACCAAGGTTGCATCAGGCTGTACGATGACACGGCTGTGCTCAAGTTGGTCAGTCCATTGGGAAGGACAGCATGGGACATAACACTGGAATTGAGGATCTCAGCTTGTGGCTCAGCACAACCAGCTAGCTCAGAACTACATTGGGTATGCCTGCTAGCCCCTTCCATAGCCTGCTGTGGACATGCCTCCAGCCATCTGCAAGGGTGCCTGTTTAATGATTTTATAATTGTTTGGCATTTTGTAGGCTGAGAATTGGCACACATGGGTGTCTTTGAAGCATTTGCTCCTAACACCCACATTTCAAATGTGTGAGGAAAGTGTTGTGAGGATCAATACTTTGGAGAGTAAAGGACACTCAGACACTACTGGTACTGTAGGGCAGAGAAGCTCATTGGCATGTAGTTTGTGTACAGGTTTTGTTACCGACCACCCATGGGTTTGTGCCCTTAGAGAAGGTACTCTAAAACATTATTGAGAAAAAGCACCTTGACTGACATACCTCCCCTAAGAAGGCAGAAAGACAGAGGACAATGGAAGCCTGGAAAACTGAAAGCTTGAAGGCTGATTCCTATTTTTCTTTTACATACAGCTTTTAACTGATTTTGTTTTTTCTACTCTTGAACAGTTGGTAGAGTGGGTGTTACATCCAACACCTCCGTGTGACAAATCTCAGCCTACAAAATACTGACACGTTACATTTCATTAACCATATGGGACCTAATTATGCTGCCAGCTAAAATACAGGTTCAAGTCCCAAAGGATCCGTTTGCTATATGTGCATGGGCCCTATAGAACCTTGCAGTATGTTTGCCTACACAAATCAGGGAGTTAATTTGACATTTGCAACACACATGGCTTCATCAAGATGTCTAGAGCCTAAGCTTTAATATATAACTGAAATAAAAGGCGTTTTTACTCACAAGATGGAAGGTTTTGGGGAAGAAAGGGCAGTGTCAGTGTGTGTGTACCAATAAATGAAAAAAAAAATGTCAAGGTCTTCCCAGAAAGTAGCATTTCAACATTTCACAGTCATGGTCATAAAGAAAACTGGCCAAAGGTAGCAGGAATCTTTAAAACAGTGGAACATTGCCATTCTCTGTCTACAGACAATCTGGAACAAGGTAGCTTGGATTTGGCAGTGCTCTCCCTGCCCTGTCTGTCTCACTGGGATGTCAGTTCAAAGACAAGTGCTACATAGTGCCACTTGCAGGAGTTTCATCATAGATTATTTATCAGGTGGACTGTAGAAGGGTAGTTTTGGGTCTGTGGAAGGGTCTGTGCAGTTTGGACATGAATGCCAAGAGGACTCTTAGCAAGAGGGGAGGGAGCAGAATATCAAAGGTCTAGGTGAAGGAGAAAGATGAGAGTACAGGGTTAAGAGAAACAATGTGCAGAAATAACAATGGTGCTTAAGATGAACTATTTCACTGATAATGTCTAGATCTGAGTTTTTAATATACCCCAAATCCTATTCAGAACATGACATCTACAGGCCCTGAAACACTTCACAAATTAAATATAATTTTACTACTAGGGAACCAAAAGACTGAAAGCTGGCATGCTGTGCTGGAGGTCAACCATGAATCCTGTCTTCTTTCCCAGACCTCAGGTCTCCCTTGTACTACGGTATCTTTTATGGTTGATGGTCATAACCTGTTACCTTAGGGGAAGTGCCACTTTGGGTCCTTCCCCTGTTGTTTGCATAAATTCAATGGGAAGCACAAACCCTGAAGTTGTTTTTCAGATCGGAAGTGAGAATGCAGTGAGATGCTCTCAAGGGACTAAATATTTCTGCAGATAAAGATAAATTTCAAGCAAAAGCAAACTATGAAATACTGCAATAACTCAAAACTCTGTTTGCATTTATAAGCAGTTGATTTGTCCTAAATATGTCAAGTAGAAATGACTGAATTTCGCTTTATAAAATGGCTCTTCAAATCAATCATGTTAATAACTTCTCATAAGCTGATTGTTCCTCTCTGGCTAGATAAATGTGTCGTTTTGATGTGATCATGGTAGAGGTGCCACTAGCTGCCATACATAAGAGAGAAATGAGTAATTACTTCACAGCTTATTAGGGGAGTTTCTATGACAATATTTGATAGGATATTGTGTGTGTTTGTTCTCTGCATTAGTGTGAAAAATATTTTTATAGCATTTTCTTCATTTTTCTCTGTAGAAAATAGAAAAATATTTCATAGGAAAAGGGGAGGGGTCAGGATTTTTTAAAATGAAAAATGCTTTTCAAACTGGGAATAGTGGGTACTTGTGCACTCTCATGTTCTGTTGGTGGAATTTGGTATAGTCTTATCACCTACACATCACACCTCCGGACGGCCATGGGTTAGAGTTCGTATGCCCAATGGCTGTTTTTGTTGTCCTTTAAAAATAGTGATGCTGACATCTGCAGTGAAATTGTTTTTTTAATCTGCATGGTTTTGTGTGAAGATGCTCTGACTTCAAAGATCAGCGTTTTGCCTGGAATGCAAAATTTATTGCATAAATAATAAGACTGATCGCTTTGGGTTTAAATATAATCTAAAAAGTATTTGGAGAAATATGCTAAGTATTTACATATCTCAGGGAGTTGGTCCGATTGTTAATATCATCTATTTATGGGCTTTGCTTGAAATGTTTTAATCTATAAAACATTGTAATATTCTAAAGTCTGTAGTGACATTTTTGACTCAGTATAATCTTTGCAACTAAAAGGTCTCCGCAAAGTTACTGAGTGATACTTTCTAATAGGAAGGATTTTGTAGTAAGAAAAGATATTTACTGTCTTTCTTCCAATCACACATTGCTTTAAGGTTATGAAATGTTTACAAATTGATAAATAGTTATCAATTACTTACAAACAACTTATTAGTTAGGTGCCTATCCTTTCTTATAGAAAGTCAGTACAGTAACACCAAGTCCTGCAGCTGAGCAATCTCCTGTGTTATTTAGGAATTCAGTGTCAAGCAGAGATATCTAACCTGCTTGTGGATAAAGCAGTTGTGGAAAAAGTATACTCTACTCAAATCTATTCTTGGTCTGAGCTCTATAGCCTTAACTCAGTGATGTGTGTGTATGGCATCCTGTCGTGTACTTGAGCACCATTAAGTGTACACATTCACTGACAGTTTATTTGGCAGGAACATGAGGATTTCTCTCACAAGCCAAGAACTTTTTGCTTTATACCACTCTGTTTCTTTGTACATTGCTGTGATTCTTTTGTTAATTTATTTGCACTAAAAGCTTTTCCTCTCTCTTCTTATGCGTTTGAACAGCATCTAGCATGAAGGTACTCTCACCTTAGCTGATGCCCATATATGTCATTATAAGAAATTTATGAAAAGATTTTCCCTTCCCAAATATCAGCACATGCAGTCTTGGCTTACCTTACTGTTAGAGCCTGAGTCCTTTTCTTTCATCGTCTGTTTTATTTCTTTAGCACAGAAAGTGCAATGGAATTGGACAAAAAGGGATGGCAGTTTCAATCCATCACATACTCTGCAGGGTTCTCGTTCAGCAATGTCCTGAAACTTTTTGCTATTTCTGTTATATACAGTTCAACTGGCTAAGAAGCAGAAAATCAAAAGTATCCTTTCCTGATAGAAAACAGACTTCTGAATGCATGTTTTACAAGTTTTTAGTATTATCTGCTAGAACAAGAACAATATTGATGAAGGAATTGCCAGCTTGCCTTCATTACATGTTTCATCAAAGACTCTTACTGTGTGTGGCAATCAGTTTATTCATTTTCTTCTTTGTAATACTTTTCTCTGAGCAAAGTTCCCTGACTCTCTGGTCTTGACTGAAGCAGAAACAGCTATATAATTGTAAATTGTGTAAAAGCAGCACCTTGCTGTTTGAGATCATGGATGGCTAGCAAAATGCTGTTTCTACATTTTTTTGTTGTTGATATGAGAAATGGTACTTATAATATGATGGTAGCTCAAAATTTTATCTGAAAATTATATACACCCACATGGAACTTTGGACACTATTCCATTTCTGGTGTCAAGACCTTATATTTCTTACATTTCTAAGAGTAATTTTAGTCTTTTTGAAATAAATTAACCTGAAGCTATTTGTGACAGGGAATAAAACTTCCCTGGGCATCTGTACATTATTAAATAAAAAAGACCAGGGGCTGAGCTTAAGCACTACATTTTCTAACTGGTAACACTCAGCCTGCTTCTCTTCTGGACCATTGCAGTGATCCCTATACAAGGCAAATCTGCTATAATGAGGGCTGGGCCTAAGCAGTGCATGCAAACTAACCTATATGTTACCATTGTGCAGAAGCCCTGGTGTGAACATAAAGAGGCAGCATCTTTCTTGTGAGCTGTGCAGTAGTAAATGTCATGTAATTCTGAATTTTACGTTGCCATACCTGAAGAATCTTAATTTGCTTGTTCTTGAAAAGCTGGTACAATCTGATTATACCACAACCACCTATTTTGAATACCTCATGATTCATACTGTCTCCAACTGTGCCTGGGAATTATTTGGGACAGTCATATTTGGTCCAGGAAAAAATTAGTCCAGGGACTACTACAGTGATTTAATGGCATAGAGAATCATACTTCAGTAATAGGGAACGTTGTTGTTTTACTATGCTAATATAAATGTTACCTTTGTTTTCTGCTAAATATCTTTCTTAACCTGCAGGCATATTATTAGAGAAAACAGTTATGAATACAAGCACAAACACGTAGATTTTCATTCCACTTGAATCTTTGCATAGTCATCTTTGTTTTCCAAGGATCTTAATTTCTTTGCAACACTGTACAACTTGTTGAGATATTTAATAACTGAAAATGTATTATTAAATGTGCCTTGCTTTATTGGTGTGAATAATGAGACATTAAAAAATGCTAGCTGTGAGCTCACTCAGTTTTAATTAAATGAATATATTTTGTATAATCATTACTGTTTATTGAAAGAGGGTTAATTTCAGAAGAAGAGGTATTTGAGAAATTAAGAAAGATAATGAATTATATAAATTAAACTAGTCAGGATTAGAGAGTCAAATATAAATCAGAACAGACACTAAGACAAAGATGGCTTTCTTATCAAAAGTTTTCATTGAAGTTAATGGTATCTATTGGAACAGAATCCACTGGGAATGGACTTTCCTATTGGGAATGAAGGGCAGAACTCTAAAATCACTCAGAAATTTGATTTAGATAATGTGTCATAGATATCAAAAATAGTAATAAAATAAAAGTTGTATAAGACAAGATGAGTTAAATCTCACAAAGTAAATAAAAACAGATCACTGAAGTTATGAAGAAGAATAAGAACAGGTTGAGTCAACATTAAATGTAATTCAATCTTGGCTCTAAGCCAAAATAAACATTTCTTGTCATATAAATGGTGGAAAAGATGGCTCTATTTCTTTTTTCTTCAAGCTGATAACTAAATTTTCCCAGAGATCTTATCCACTCAAAGGAGAGTCACTGCCAAGGGGTCATTTAAACCCTTATTTTATTTAAACTCTTCATTAGTGACTTTAGATTACTGCCTTCCTAACTTGGGTACATTTGATAAGTATTTAAAATTACATGTGCTAAATAACAGTCTTCATAAAGATGAAGACTGTAAAATATGAAGGCAAAGGCAAGTTCCTTGGAGGGATTATCCACTCAAAGGAGAGTCACTGCCAAGGGGTCATTTAAACCCTTATTTTATTTAAACTCTTCATTAGTGACTTTAGATTACTGCCTTCCTAACTTGGGTACATTTGATAAGTATTTAAAATTACATGTGCTAAATAACAGTCTTCATAAAGATGAAGACTGTAAAATATGAAGGCAAAGGCAAGTTCCTTGGAGGGAAAAGGACAACAACTTAAGTAGAAGAAAAACTGTTCAGTAAAATCAAAGGAAAGGTTGGATAATTATGGTCCTAGAGGGTTAAGACTAGTTATCTGTGAAATAATAAACTTGGCAACAAGGTCTTTCTTAGGTCTTTCAAGGTCTTTCAACTTTCAGACCATCTTTCTGGTGTTCTTTAAAGAAAATATTGTTTCAGGGTGTCAGTGTAATACTGGAGAATAGCTAGACAGTGGATATGATTTAATTCAAGTTTCTGTGGGTGGAATGATCTTATTATCCAGAGAACATGTCTCTATAGTATGTTTGCTTTCAAACGAGCTTTGAAGAAAAGTATATGGAGGTACATGGAAGATCCATGATGTTTTTAATGTGTTGTTTGGGGGTTTTTGTTTGTTTGTTTGTTTGTTTGTTTTTCCCCCCACGGTATTATTAATTTTATTTTATTCTTTCTCCCTAAACAGAGAAAATGTGGTTTTAACAAGCCTGTGTTCAGGCTTGTTAAGTGCTGCTATAGTGCTACAGAGGAAACCAGAGTTAGGGTTTGGGTTTCCTAGTAGATGGAAAATGCTGCCATGAAACTGAAGTGGGCAAGAAACAGGGTGACATGGAAAAAGAAGGTATGACATTGCATAAGGTTCTTCACTGTAGTCGTCAGTGATCAACACTGAGTCTACTTTCATGTAATTCTTTTATAACAGATGTAAGTATTATTAATTTAATCCCTTAGATTTTTCTAGGGATGGAAAAATATTAACCAGTAGAAAGGGGAAAAAAGCCCAATTGTAAAAGAAGAATTAGATGGTTTTGGAGACCCAAAGAAATTGTACCAGGCACTTAAAAACTTGCTTGTCTTTATGTGTCTAACCTAAATAGTCCAATCCAAGAGTGTAGTCATCCTAAGCTTTGTCTGTAAATAAGTAAGAAATTCTGACACCTGCCAAAGGAGACTCAAGTTTTTAAGTGGCTCCCAGAGTAGTTCTGAAGTGTATAATGATCTCTATTGACTAAATGTGAAGCTTGGTGATGAAGTTCCTGTCTTGCCTGCCACCAATTCTCCTTTTCCTTACTGATTAATTTAATTTCTGCAATTCCCCAATAGTTCAGCACTTAGAAAGAGAAGGTGTGGGACAAAAGAGAAACCGACATGATAAAGATGGAAAAGAGGCAAATGGGATCTTGGAGAGTTATTTTCAGGAAAAAATAGATGAGCATTTGTCTTGTTGAACAGGATTCTGTAAATCATCTTCTGATTGTTGCAGACTGTTAGTCATTGATGTCTGGGAAAAACGAGTCAAAGTGGGGACAGCTGCGGAGAAGAGTTACTAGGGTAATATGAAGAGCCTATCATGAAACAGGAGATCAGAAGACTTGTCTTTGTTTAGGGGAGCAAAATGAAGCCTGAATAATATCATTACTCTCTTTAAATACCTCACATTGAATGATAATGATGGCTGAAAGAAAAATGTTAATAAATAAGAGTAGGTTGAGGATTTCCAACTCTCAGGTCAATGTGGCTCTAGAATAGCCTTACAACAGAAAAACTTTCTGTCCAGACTGCAGCTGGCTTTGAGATGAAATTTAATAAGTTTATGAAAGGTTGTTCACATCTCACCATGCTGGAATCACCTTGGGAGGCTCTTTATCATGGTTACACTTACAGTGCATGCATGATCTTCAACAGTAGATGTATTTTGGAAGTAAAAGCTGACTTAAGGTGCATCTGAAAGCATATCCCCAGAATCTTTGAAGATAACAGCAAGGAGAAGAAAATGCTTATGAGAACATTGACATGTTTAATCTTGATGAAGACAGTAAGACATAATGAATTTTCAGGTTAGCTTAATTTCACTCCCCAGAAAAAAACATTGGCATTAATGATCATAGAAAAGAACTGAGCTACGTGGTTGCAAATAGTGGAAGCACATCAATTTATAAACTGGATGCAATGCATCCTGATAAATGGAACAGAGGGTATACAGCCTGATGTTAAAATCTACACCATCATTCAAATAAACCAATGGTTATGCCATGTTCAAGTCAGATAAGGAGGAAAGAAAAATGGCCTGTTATTCAATAAAGTTGGCTTAAGCAGAGGTTTTTCTTGTGGCTTGTTCTTCATTCTCTTGTCCCTTCTCTGTTTGAATTCCAGTGTGCAATAAAAAGAAAGGAGGATTGAACGGAATGTAATTTTGTACGTAGGAGGAATCTGCAAATTCTAAAGGAATCACTTAATAGATTTTGGCCTGCCTAGTATAGTAATTACAAATTGCAGGAAAAATCAACTGATCAATAAAGTTTTGACAGCATAGGAGTAGATTCCAATTGGGGACTGACCACACAAAGAAAGAAAGAAAGAAACCTTACACACCTGAGATATATCTCTAGGTATTCCTAAATCACCAGAGACTGGATGTTTTTCAACTATCTTTTTATAAAATCTACGCTATTCACTGCATCAGAGACTGGAATCTCATTGCTGAAGATGAGCTCTTTCCTCAATTCTGTATTCTTTCTCTTCCCTGCGCTCGCTGAGTAATTTATACAAAACCAAAATCTTTAACTGAAGAGAGTGAAGGAAATCCACGCTGTCATATTTTACAGTTCCCACTGCTAGGAGATCTGCAGTCTGCTTCAGCTCAAGCACAGAGGGAAATGGAAGCTCACTTCCCACATGGGGATTATTATGCCTGAATCATGTGTGAAAAAGTACTGACCCTGCTGAAGCATACAACCCCAGACAGAGGTTTGAGGTGAGACTCACAAGTAGAGGGAAGGGCTTTGATCTAGCTAAATCAGACACTTTCATCCTTATTCAGGGCAGGTCCTTTACAGTATTTTATGTTGGCTAACTGGGGTAATGGTCAAAGCAGAAAGTTGATTTTTGAGGCTCTGGGTGGGCTGTTCCTTGCACTGCAGTACTCTAGATGGCTAATTACAGCTTGGGTAACTGGATAGCTGGATACCTGAATGTCTTCTTTTTTTTTTTTTGTTGTTCTCTTAACGAGATGGGATCGCGAGTGTTACCACAGGGAACTACTCATATATTTGGGTTTTTTTTTACCAAGGGGATGGTAAACCTTGCAACAAGTTCCCAGAGAGATTGTAAAGTCTTCATCAAAAACTGACTGAAAAAGAAAAGGTCCTGAGCAACCTGAACTAAATTGTCCTTCCTTGGAAGAAGGGGTTGGACTGGGTGGCCTCCAGAAACTTCTTCAAACTTCATTCTATTCTCTGGATTAATTGTTGTACGGGGGCAAATTAAGGAGATAAACCACAGTGAATTCTGACCTATTTTAATCTTATTCCCCTCTCTCCTAATACAGTATTTCTGATATCATAATACTGTCTGAACAGTCTTATGAGACAGACTTGATCCCCCTTTTTGCAGGATGGAGGGACACAGGATGAGGTTCATTGGATTTTTCTAAATCATGCTGCTGGAGCAGGACTTTTGAATCCTAAACAAAGTCTATGTCATGCAGTAGTATATAATTACAATCAGCAGAAACCAAAATCAGGTGGAGTCCTGATCTCACTGACAGCAATGTGGGATGGGAATGGCCATGAACTGTGCCAAAGCGGGGTAGGGCCACAAGTCCTGCGTCTTTCCCATTGAACTGTGTTTGATTTAATTTGGGAAGAGTACTAACTTTCTGCAGCAGATCCAGAAAACTTTCCTCAAAATGTGCTCTGGGCAACTTGAGGTAGGTGGAGGAAAATGAAGTCTGTTTTCCCTGTTACTTGTCAAGAAAGAGAACATTCTCCTTTAGAGCTGAGCATGTGAATATAAACAGTTCTGAGTTATGTAGGCCTATGGTATCTTTCCTAGGTATCAAACAATAGTTCTAAAAGCTAAGAACTTCAAGATGGGAGCTAAGCATATTGGCTGTGGGATGATATGTGATGCCAATATGTTTCTAAGTATTTTAGCAAATTTAACCTTTGATTATCTTCTGTAACATGGGAAATTAAAGTTGAAATAAAAATGCCCCTCTACATTTAACTGTTTATTTTAAATAAATTTGTATTATGAGAATCTGGCTTATGTTGTGTGTTTATAGACACTGTGATCAAACTGGTGCAGAGTGGGATTGTTCAAACCGAACTCTGTTAGGAAAACAAACTAGAGCTCTTACGGATGTTGCAGCAACACAAGAGGTTTTCATACCAGGACTGCTGCATGTCCATTTAGAAACCTGTACAGTATGAATGTGTACCCATTTGTACGTGTGTGTAATCTAACACTCTAGCTACATAGAATGATTGTGTGGTCACACAAGGTCCATATTCACAGATGAAAGACAATGTTATCAGTGGTTGTGCCAGGAGCTGTACTGAAGATTCTGCCACCTTCCGTGTATGTTGCAATGATTCAGTGCTGGTGATTTGATTTTTTCCTCCACTGACAAGTGCAGTCTGACAGCAAGCAATATTTCACTATGTCAAGGGATATAAAGTGGATTCTAGCTTGAATAACCACTGTTCACAGGAAAGCAAAGATGTATTTATCTATGATGAGTAGATTTAAATAATCCAGTAGCTGCTAATTGACTTTTATGAGTAAGATTTGGGGCACATATTATTTATGAGCCCTATACATTCACATATTTATAAATAAATATTCCCATAACTATTACATGAAATTATTGGGGTCTCTTCAAAACTCAAAGAAATTGCATGGAACTATTTATTATGTTGAAATTCAAATATGCAAAAGAAGATAAATGTATATAAGGAAAAGGAAGTGCAGGCGAAGTAGCAATGTATGTTCTATTTTTTCTCTCTTTCATCTGCTCTTACTGTCCAGTTTTACAAATGTGAGGTCAGAGTTTCTTCTTTGCTCGGTTATGAATTACCTCTGTGAAGGGAAGCATAAGGCTACATTTAATCCCACCCTTGAGCAGACTCTCTGCTCAAATGAACAATGCAGATGATACGTTAAAGATTGCTTTCTGTGTATTACTGCTGAAGACATGCAGTTTCTTTACCTGCTCACCCTAAGGCAGGCTTGTGTGTTGTGAGTTTTCACATTGCTTCATAGACACTTGGACCTTATGGATAACACAGGTCATGGAATTCTATCCAGTAAATCAAGCAGTGGAAGAAATAATTCTTTCCTCTAATGCAAGTGTTATCAAGCCCATGAACTTGTGACTAAATCAGTGTGTATCTTATTGAAAGACATTTGGTCTAAATGTAAGGCCTCTAGGAGATGATTAATCAGCTACATCCTTTAATTATGTTGCAACAGTTAATTACTCTTGCTGTTAAAAGTTGTCTTGCTTCCAATCTGAATGTGTCTGTCTCCATGGAGACATTCTTCTATGAAAAGAATAGGGCACTGTGACCTCTCTCTTCATAGAGGTTTTTATTTGTTGTCTTTTTTTGTAGATTGTTTATCTTAATCCCAGGCTACAATCGTCCCAACTGATGGATGTATCCTGATAGCTTGTTGTAAATAAAGAGCTCCTCTAATCAATGCAAAAACTGTGCTTTAGATTTACATGAGTATGAAGGATATCAAAATCTGGCTCATGCAGTTAACATGCTGCTCTTTATAGCTAGAAGAAATCCTTGTCTGCAAAATGTGCTTCAATTTGGCTTCTCCTGAGCCAACTTAGTGAAGGTTTCCAGTTTTGATTTCCATTCAACTTGACTATCAGTATTGAGGTGTGTGTGTGTGTGTTATTCTTGCCAATAGCATAGATTTCACCTTCATAAAAGACATATTGGAGAATAAATTAATCTTTCTCAGGGAGAGGTTTATCTTACTAATACCAACCTGATTTTATTATCCTGTGCTGTCAGGGTGCAATTAGTCAGCAGTGAGTACTGATGGCTTGAGTAACCTGCTGAAAACAGAGATTGACCCTTTCATTATTTCTTTAGGTGATTTCTTTGCATGACTTACTTAAGATTTTGAAATATGGGATTGTAAGCCAAAGACTACTTACACACTCCTGCCTTCTCTTTCATTGTCAGCAGCTCTTATATACACATTCATACTCTGTTCAAGGCCAAACCGGTTACTTTATGTGACGTATATTTCTCTCTGACTAAGCTTGACCAAAACAATCATATTTAGCTATACATATTTTTTGTCTTTACAAAGCCTGTTTAAAATACAAGAATAATGAAAACTGTAATCAGTGCTTTAAAAATCTAATTTTGATGACCTGTGACACACTAGATAGCATTGATTAGTGACAGAGATGTTCAAAGATATACATTTTGAAAGTGGTGCTTCAGATGGGAAAACCAGGCTTAAACTCTTCTACTATTCGAATTAATTTAATAATAGCTTAGCCTTTAAGCCTTAATTGTGTTTCATTTTTATGGTCACCTAATATACTCTCTGTGTACCTGTAGAACAAATCTTTGTGTTCAGATTTTCTGCATGAAGTCATATATTTTATTATCAGATAAAGCAACATTACTCATGGGAGTAAGACAACAAGCATTTACGTGGCTTTTCTATCTCAAAAAACATATGTGTGTTAATGAAAAAAAAAAACCATTGTCATGCCAAAAGATTATTTTGTTTCTAAAACAGATATAAACAAACATATAATTGGGGAAATTATTAATACATAATTGTATTTCATTTAAGCACTTCAGAAATTAATAACATAAACCACAAAACCATATTTTTTTAAAAAATTTAATAAAACAATACTAAACCAATGTTACTGGTGGCTTTTTTATTGGCAAATAAAAAGGATTTGTCAAGCCAAAACTTACAGTGAGGGAGATTCCACCACTTCTCTTAGGTTCTACTTATTCCAATCTTTATTTGTTGTCAGGGTGAAGAATATTTTTCTTTTGTACAGATGGAGTTTCCCCTGAAGCAGCTTGTGCCTCTTGTCCCTCATCCCATCACATGGATTGCTGTGATGAGAGCATTGCCATCTTCTCTGTAATGATCATTTAGATGCAAGAAGATGGTCATTAGATCACCTGGAGCTTTTTCTTCTCTAGGCTGAATAAACCCAGTTTCAACCTTTCTTCGTATGTCAACTTCTCCAACTTCGTACCATCTTGGTGTACTTCAATTTTTCAGTTTTTCTTCAGCTGGGAGGAATTAACACTGTGTACTGCCAACAAGTAATCTTCCATGCTGAAATCATCCACGGGTCCTTTTTTTTGGACATGAAAATGTCACTTGCATTTGAACCCAGGGAGGGACAAGATTGATCCACCTTTTGTCTCTTTCATCCCTTTATTTCTATCTTTCTCTACTTGAATATTTTGGGGTCTATTTTGTTTTGTATATTATAAAATACTGCATGGGGAGTAGTTGTAGAAAATACAAATCAAAAACAGTCTATTTTACTAATTTATGTTTAGGATCATTTACATTTCACTTCATAAAAATGATGACAATTATGACTTACTGAAATGACTTATTTCAATATTTATTGAACTGGTATATGTCACATTTTTTCCATACAGGAAATACATATACATCTGAGGTATTTTTGAATTAAGTGAGAAGGCAGTGGTATCATAATGGTGTGATCTTCAGTGGAGTGTATTAGTGAGAGCTGAAAGCTTTTGGCAACTTCTGGCAGAGAATCTCTAAGAATTAGTTGAACAAAATCTTTCCAGTCCTGGATCACGGTCTGTCTATCCCAGGACATTATTATAGATATTGCTATTAAATGTAACAGAAGGTAAAATAAATGGAGTTGTGAACAAAAGAAGCCTACCTGCCATAATGCATTTAATTTGTGGCTTGCGTATTGAATTATTTTATTGTTTGATGACAGAAAATCCTGTCCCACCAGCCTTTCAGTCTATTCTTAACATGTCCTGGTAGAAAATGTTGGCCTCATTGACTTTTCCCATGCAAGTCCCTTGCTGGGGCTCACCTCTTTTTCTATAATTAAGAATCACAGTTTCATGTTTCTTCATTTTGTTTAACAAATTTAAATGTGCTCATTTTTTGAAGAAGCAGAACAGATTAATTGCTTACTGTTTCTTTTCCCACTTAAATACAGTAGCAACACAGACATGACAGCAGATTAACATCTTTGTACTCATATGCATGATGAATTTCTCAGAATGTTCTGAATTACTGCATGGTGTGGTACTGAGTCATGGTCTCATCCAGCCATCAATAAAGTATGCTGGCTTGTATGTCTTTCATTGTTCGTGGGCTGTAATACATTATGCTTTATAACCCAAGTGTATGCCAGAGCTCTCTATTTCCAGTGGCTACTTGGTCAGTGTAACAGGTGCTTTCAGTTTCTAGTTTTCTTTAGGAAGAGTTTGAACACTCAACTCATCACAAAATGACTGCTTTTAGAGAGGAGAAAGAGTGAAAACTCATATTCATTTTAATGCTTTTACTGAAACTGGGCATGGAGGTTCAAAGTAAATCTCTTGTTTCTTTTCTGCCTTTTTTTTTTGTTTTGCATTGCATTATCTGATGTGCCTGCCAAGGTGACAGACAACATCTTTGCAAACAGAGTGTAGGTGGCATATGTCACCTCCATCTAAACCCTATTTCCACGTTTCAGAGTTTAAAAGAGATGGAAGTACAGGATATGAACAGTAATGGTGCTGATGTGTCACAACAGACACTTCTATGCATTAGAGTAGATTAAAAACCTTATCCGAGGACCACTGACAGCTTTCTTGGACCCCATCATGCTTTGGGTTTGGTCCCTGCCCCTGACAATACTGTAATGGGCCAGTCATTGTGGTGTGCTGAAGGTAGTAGAAACCTTACCTAACATTCCCAAGGATTTTAGGAATTTCCCTTAAAACAAAAAACCCTTCCTTTTTAAGCAAGGCTAGAGTTACGTAGTCATGTGATCTGACTGTGTGCTGTGTCAAACAACCGTTTCTCTAGGTGGCTTCTGGAGTACAGTGTTGTTGATGTGTTCACCGATTATTTACTGAGTCAATGGAGTGATATTTGACAACGTTTTGATGATAGTGAACCACAAAGATTTAAAATGACCTTTTAAAAGACTCTGTAAGCAAGATATGCACCCATGAGTTAGTGCTAAAAGGGACTGAGAGCTGTCAGCAACCTGTGAAGTCACTGGGAAAGAAGCGAGAAAAACTCTCTTTACAGCAAGTGCCAAGACCTAGCCCAAGGCAGGGTTTCCCCATCATTTCTGCACATACCTACTTGCTCCTGTTGTGTTGACAGAGATGATGTGTCTAGAAAAATATAATGTGAAAAATAAAACCACTTCATTTTTCTGAGATTTCAGAAATTTGGGTTGGGCAGAAGTTTTCAAGAACACAGATACACTTAAAACTAACTCTTATTTCTTAAAATGGATTGTATGCATCCATACAGTTCTGAAGCATAGGAAACTGCATTTGTTCATGATTCTGTTTGAAGAGACTCTGTACCTTGAAATCAGCATGGTGGTTTGCTTCTGACTGTGGTGTGATATTCTACATCAGACTTCTGCCTTAAATAAGGTCAAAAAAAAAAGGTGCCCTGTGCCAATTCTTGACATGTCAATAGAATCATAGAATCATAGA
>NW_010258216.1:0-6363 GCF_000690775.1 Eurypyga helias
CTCTCCAGCCTGTCCAGGTCCATCCCTCCAGCGTGTTGACTGGGAATCAGGGAATCGCAGAAGACTACCATAATACTGAACTGCATTTAGTGTTGCAGGACCGTTTGTTCGCACTGCTAAATGACTTAATCCATACTAACAGATCTTCAGAGAATTTGGCAGGGGCTGGATTTATAAGATACCACCTGTCAACTAAAAGTCATTATTAGTCACCAAAATCGCACAAGCCAACAGGCTCATTTAAAGTTTGTTTAGCCAGGCTGGCCTAATAATTGTCACGTTTGAAGCTGTGTCTACGCTGGTCAGTAACCAAGCTGCCCTTCTTGTTGCTCAGCTGTGTGCTGGGGAGGGTCCTGGCTCTTCAATGCGTTCCCTGTTGAGTATGGTGCCCCTTGTTTCTGTGTAATAGTGTTTATTTTCTTCTGTCTGCATTTGGTCAAACTATTTCTTTGCATTACTGTCAATTTGCAGTAGTTCTTACAAGCCAGCTGCATTATTTTGGTTGATAGCTTGAAAAACGAGACAGGCTATCATGCCAGCACGGATGCTGGCCTCAGAGCTGTGCTTACCGAGCTCATGGCACTCAGTTCTCAGCCTCCTCATGAGTGCTTGCTCCCGTCTGGGAGCACTGCTGCAAGGAATGGCAGGTTTATGGGTAAATTCCATGGCCTTTCTGAGGGCCAGCAGCTTCTTCACCCACCTTGGTCCAGAGACACGTACGTAAATTCATCTGCTGACAATTTATCTACCCCAGAAATGTTGCGTGGTATCTGTGCATTCTGCAGGCCTCCAAAGTCCTCTGCAAGTGAGGTGAGTTCTGTGGTTTTTCTCTCTTCCTGACTCTTGGCTATCCTCTAACCCCTACAGACTTGAAACCAAAGGCCCAGAACTTCTTCAGAGACCAGGAGAATGCCATCTCTTCCTGGTGGGTAAAGTGCGTAATTCTATCCAAACAGTACGTTATGACCCACATCCTTTCTGTTCCTCACCCAGCTGTCCGCTACCAGGGAGATGACAGGTCATTTGACAAGGCAGCTAATTATTCCCTTTATGCTTAAACCAAAGGTGCAACAGAAGAGGAAACACTTGAGGCCTTTCACCAGGCTGCCATGGAGTGGCTACTCGGATGCGGGCCGTATCATCCTGGTGAAGGTCAAACAGTGCAGCCACCGTAGTGCTGGGAGAGGAAAGGAAGACTCTTGACTCATGTTTTTCTCTAAATGACAGATACACACTTCCCTTACCTTTGAATTTCCTTGTCATGATGGGTTTATCTGACTGCATTGTGCGCTTCTGTGATTTAATTGTTATGTTATTAGGGTGAGTAAAATAAAGCTGCAGCTTTTCTTTTGCTGTATTAGTGCAGTTTAATTACATTTGGGAAAGGCGAAAAGGAGAGTGGGAGCTTGCCAACATTAATGCTGTCTGTCATTCACAGCCCATTGATGACAAGGAGTTGAAAGCTTGGCAGTTACTCTGGTAATCAGCAACCTGGCTGATGACGAATGGAAAAGATTATGTGAAATTTCCTGAAAGGGGCAAAAAAAAGAGTTTTCCAAAGAAATAAATTACAAAACAAGAACAAAGGGCAAAAAACCCCAAACCCCGACTTCTAAATCCAAGACTAAATCTTTTTTGTAATGTTTACATGAAAGACAGACACTACATGAAACAGTTACAATAAATGAAAAAATTCCACTAGTAAACTGTGTTTAATGTCTATAAAAGGGATCTGTGTTCCTAAAATATGAGCACAAATATGCCCACTTGATTGTTGAAATGGACTTTTTCCCCTGAGCTGAAGGATACGTATCACTGGTAAAAAAAAATAAAAAAACCCAACAAAAGAACATCTTTCATCACTGTAGATGACATTTCGGTTATATTTCTTAATTTATAGCACTGAAAAGAAGCTAATCTTTAGAGAAGTTCCACATATGTAACTCCAGATCTTTCAAAATGCAAATACTTTTTTTTCTTTTTTATTGGCTCTACTTAATTTTCTCTTTTTAATACAGAAGAATGCAGGCATTTCGTCTTGCTATTAGTAACATAAGCAACCATTATTCTGGCTTTAGGGTTATTCGTAATACTCCAGTCTCAGAAAAACTCCAAGAAAAATCTCCAGTTAAATGAAACTGGGAACTACATCTGCATTTAAGAGGGAGAAATTCTTCAGTAGTTATGTGGTTTTGCTGTGACGTGTGCAATGGATGATTTGTGACACTTCTCATTTGTCTTAATTAAAACTGAATATAATTCCAAAGCCATTTGTGGCATCTTTGGGATGAAACAATGCTGGCTTGTCTGAGGTTTTGTCCTGTCAGTTTTCTGTAGCTGCTGGATATACCTACTCAGCTTCAAAATTCACATAATTGGGATTCCAGACTTCGGCTTTTCATTTTGCTTGTGATGGGCAAATTACAAGGTCCTGTGGTATCTGCAGTATTACTAGACCATAGTTTTAAGAATAAGAAAAACCTGTACGATTGGACAATGCACAATTCTCTGCTCAGTAGGCAAGCAGTTGTGAGACTTCTGTCTCTTCTATTTTGTCAAACACAACATCATACAAGAAAGAAACGGCTTTTAATCATGATGTTAAGCAACCCAGGCAATTTAAAGTTTACCAGCAGGTAATGTTGACTAGGCAGGACTGTGCATAGGGAATTTCTCTTTCACACTGCTGAACAGATACATCACTATGTGGCTTCAGGCGTTTTCCCCACAGGCGGAGTACCGCAGTTCCATATTTTATGAGGAGTTGGAGGGAACACCTCGCTACAGTTGAAAGAACATCACTGAGGTTTACTGGAAAACTACATGTGAATGAGACTGATTTGACTGATATATTTAGTGTAAAGGACTAGCTATGTGTTTATGAGTTTAAAAACATAACGCATGTTAGAGATCTCCTCCCCACTAAAGAAATGACAATGGGATATTAGTCACGGATCAGACCCAGTTTCAGATTTCTGTGGAAAAGATGTAAAATGTAGGGTAAAAACCCTGTAACACATTTTTTTGGTGTTAGCAGAGAAGGTCTGCTGCCCAACCAGCAGGCCCCTCCACTCTGTACAATGAAGAGTCACGGCTACTTTACAGACAAGGCTTCCTACCCATGCCATTCTCTCCACGTGATAATTCTGCCCAGGCACAACCTGTGGCTTTTCTGTACTTCTCCAGGCTTTAGGGACACAGAGCAATGCATCAGAGCTCATGTACACTGACTCTGACTTGCATGCTGTGTATTCGCCTCTCCCGGCTGAGACCGCCCTGAAAGCATAGATCAGCGGTCACGCGCACACGTGCATTAAATCTGATCCTCCAGGAAAGCGTCGTAAGCCAGACAAGTCCAGGAAGTACTGACTTCAGTGCACAGGCACAGACTTGCTCTGCAGTGCTCGTGCAGGAAGTCTGACACGCCAAAGAAGCGGAGAGGATGGGAAGTGGGTAACATTAGAGAGGATGGATTGCAGACCTCAGTGCTATAGGCTGTCCCTCAGCAGTGGTCTCCCGCTCCTTGTCTGACAGCAGTCTGCACGAACCCTGATCAGTCAAAATCAAAACTGCTCGAGAACCAGAACAAATCCTGAAGTAGGCCATACCTTGGGAATCAGAACAAATCCTGAAGTAGGCCATATCTGGTGGATTTGAAGTACAGATTTAGATTAAATGACACATAAGTAACTGTCAACCGCCAAATTCACTTAACGGGTGGGTTTGAAGTACAGATTTAGATTAAACGGCACATAAGTAACTGTCAACCGCCAAAAAGCCAAATTAAGTACAAAAATTCAGCAGAAATAAAGTGATGCAGTTGTACAGGATTATATTTATTATCCATTTCTGCCTTCCCCAGTGCTCTGAACTGCGTTTGCCCAACGACCTTTCACTTTAGACGAGGGGATCATTTCCTCCCCCATCACCTGAAATTAGTTTTTGTTCCTTGCTACGCATCTGAAGGTTCACATAGAGCTCTTGATGTCATCAAAACTAATCATTCAAAAATAAGATACATAAGCTCTTCCACCTGAAAGTAACAATCTCTGTACAGCCAAGGGTACCTATTTAAGGGTTCTTTCCTTCAATATCCCATGAATTTGGTAAAAATCCCATTACAAGTACTGTTGTAACTGGACAACATTATTTCATAATATTTCCCCCCAAAATTCATTGTTTAAAAAAAACCCAAACCAGGCATCTTGTTGTTAATTTACCTGCATCTCTTCAGTTTATACTTGGTATTGCAGCTAACTTGGGTCTCGTACCTGCTGTCGTGTACTGAGGAGAGCAAAAACTGGACAACATTATTTCATAATATTTCCCCCCAAAATTAATTGTTTAAAAAAACCCCAAACCAGGCATCTTGTTAATTTACCTGCATCTCTTCAGTTTATACTTGGTATTGCAGCTAACTTGGGTCTCGTACCTGCTGTCGTGTACTGAGGTGAGCAAAGATAGTCCATCAAAAAGATGCTTGCTGCTGAAGTTTGGAAGGTGATGCCACTGAACTGGCTGAAGGCACCGGCAAAGCAGATGGAACAGGCTGTAACTGATGCAGGAAAGCAGTTTTTGAGAGCTGCAGCTTCTTCTGCAGGCAGGGTGAGCATCTTCTTTGTTTCAATCCATGCAAGTGGTTAAGAACTACGTAACTCAAAGCTGGAAAAGCAACATCAAGAGTAGAGAAGTAAGATCACCCATTTTCCCCTGTCAATCTACAGCTAAACCTAAGCATGAGCAGACAAGATCGAGGTTCTCCAGGACTGTGGAGGCCACTAGAAGCCTCCAATTTAATTCCCATTTTACAGGTCATTGTTTCAGTTCCTTCCTCAAACATTTTAAAATGCAAACATGCTTTTGAAATGCATCAAGCATATTTAAGGTAGTCTTAACGAACAACTTAAAATATTGTCATGTACATTTTAATTGAATGTCAGTTTTCATACAAACAGACCTTGACACAAGTCATAAATAACTAAAAATGTAAAGTACCGTTCACTATTTTGTAACAATAAAGGGTGAGAACTCAATATTCTACATCAAGTATTTTAAAGCTGGAATAGATTAATTCAATGTCATTTCTTAGTTGATGAAGAATCAAACTAGCCAGATTTGGTAAGACTGATCAGTTGCAAATTTGTGTTTACGTGTTCGGCAAAAAAAAAAGAAAAAACGGTTTCTCTAGGAAAGACAACTAAAAATTTTAGAAGTAAAGATCATTTAAATTACCAAGATCAAATTTTTCTGCTTGTTCTTTAAACAATAGTTGAAATGAAGGATTTACATCCAACCACCCTTACCCTATCTGGAATATTTAATCAACAACTTTTAATATTAAAGACAAAACCAAATAAGAACAATGCTTAACACATTTGCTTCTGGTTCTTGGTGGGGTTTTTTTTGGTAGGAATTTATTTATTACTCATACTTCCCATGGGGAATCTACGCAGCCTCAAGATTTCCAAAGAAAGGTGCCTGTAATTACTTTTCTAAGCTTGTATTCATGCATCTGAGTAAGTGGATTGATTGTGAACATGTTCTGCAGGTTCTAATAGGGACTAACCATTAGGCTGATCAAAAATTTTTTCAAGCACATTTATATTGTTGTAAAAATGCTGACATGTCAAAATGCAAACTTTCGAGATAAATGTGTGTTTTGCCAGTAACGGACACGGCGCAGGAGGGTTCTCGGGTCCAGTTTTCGGTGTCCGACGCACAGCCTCACCTCCGTCTGCGCCAAGGGCAGATAATAGCTCAGCGGGTAGCCGAGGTGTTCCCCTCCCTGCGTGGAGGCCGGCGGCGTTCAAGTTTGGCCTCTGCTTGGCTAACACCCTGGCCACAGGGCTAGGCGGAGATGCGCTCCCTTATTTCCTCCGGAAAATCTCCTAACGCCGTCGATTTCATTCTGACAGCGTCCAAATCTCCATTTTCTTCTAAAGCATGGATATTTTCCAGCTCGGGATTTTTGAAAAGCCCATTTGATCAGTGATGAAGTCACCGCGTGCCCTACAAGCAGATGTAGCTCCACTAATTGTTGCTACATATCCAGCGTGCTTCCTTGCCTACCAGGCGACGCGGGAACACGCGTGCAGGGATCAAAATATATCCTTGAAAGGATTTTAAAACATCTCATTTTAGAATCGGGCGACGATTGTGCCGTAAAGCCCTGCGTACATGTAATTTGCTTCTCCTCGATGTACGCATTTAACTCGCCGGCTCACTACTCATAGTATCATAGGACTGTAGTATTATGTATTTATGACTCTGTCATGGCCTGATTTCGAAGCAGAGGGAAGCTGTGCGTGCTCAGCGCCCCTGAGAAATCCACCGGGCAGCGGCAGCGAAGGGGCCTTCCCCCAT
>NW_010258217.1:0-10216 GCF_000690775.1 Eurypyga helias
AGAACAGAGAACACTGTGGGTAACCGAGTGTTACCCTCTCAGCCAGCACAGAGAATCCCTTCACACAGGATCCCCGCCTGAAATAAAACAGCCCAAACCAGCCCGAATGGCAAAATGCCATCACGGAATGCAGGCTCGGCCCAAGCCAGCTACTCCATCTGGAAGCAGAACGATTGTTCCGAGGAGCCTTAGGCAAGATGCCCCTTTACGGATAAAACAGAGGCACGGCGCAGCGCTGCCTGAGAGGGTCAAGGTGTCGCGTCGCGTCCAACAGCCCAACGCCCGGGGACAAAGGCTCCGTGCAGCTCACTACAGCAGAAAGCACACAGCTTCGTTCTTTCGCTGGGTCCTGCCAGCACAGACCCCTGCCTCCGTGCCTTCCAGGGAACACCCAAACAGTCCCGATGCAGCAGCACTGCGGGATGCAGCAGCACTGGTGGGAGCCACTAACAGCCCAAGGCTCTGCTCGCGGCCTAACTGGCCCTTAACACCGCTCAGTACTAGATCTCCAGGTCTACCAACAGAGGCGTTTCTCACGTCTGGGGTAAAAACCAAGTTGCTGTTAACATAAAACAAGGTGTATCTACCCATCTGTTCCTTAAAAAAACACCATACTAAGTGTTCTTACAATATCCAGGCTCCATGAACATCCAAAGCCCCCTGTGTCTGTGTTTTCAGAGACGTGCTACAGCCTTCCCTGTGCCGATCTCCCTTCAGCTCCCACCACAGGGCGAAGCCAAGGGCCTACTGGAAAGAGAGAAAGCGGAATGCCCTGCCTCAGCAGGCTCTGCTGGAAACAAAGAGCATTACTGGCACAGCACCGGCACCTGGGGAAGGAGCAAAGGAGACCTGAAAGCTGATATTGCTCTTAAAAAAGACAAAGCAAAGTCCAGGCAGGAGCAGAGAAGGGAACCTAGAAGGAAGAGGCAATATTCAAACAAGCTAACTGAGGACACGTACTGGAAAACAGGGGAAGACAGACAGGAATTTTACTATTTTTGCCCCTGCAATTCATCTCCACCTTCTAGGATATACTGACCCTCCCTGTACAAATCTACCAGGAAGGAGTTTCTGCACCTTATGCAAAGGGTTTCCTTTGCCCCTGGGCAGAACTCACTTTCTCCTCACACAGACGGGGAGGTAAATATTAGGCCCATCTCCCAAGGCCTGTCTGCCATGTCAGAATGCAGCCAAGACTGCCAATCCCTCACCACTCTACCAACCTGTCCCCTTCAGGCCTCGCAGGCTGTGATGTCAGCCAGTGGGTTGGGGCCCAGACAGCAGGCTGCACGGCCAGACACTTCTGTAGCTGCAGCCAAGCTGGAGACCAGCACTCCCACCATGTCGCTCAGAGCAGGACCGAAGGCTGAGCTGAAAGAGGCTCCTGGGCCTATTTCACGGGCAGTTATGTGGGTGGAGGCCTCAGGTGAGGCTGTTCAGGCAAAGTGGGGCCTAGGAGTGGCCTCAGGGCCCTGCCACAGTGAGAGAGCTTTGCTGACTACAGGAAGCTCCAGAGACCTCAGTAATAGGGAAGAAGGGGTTTAACAGAAAATGGTTGATAGAAGCAGAGGGGGAGATCGTGCTGATGCACAGTACCATGGCTGCAGCGGCACAGTGCTGTATCACGCCCCACCAGGTCTCAGCAGTAATGGCTTCCCTAAAAATAGCACTTGCAATGGCAATGGCTCCCTTCTGAAGTGACTAGACAGAGTGCCATCACCAGTATCCTGGGAGACAAGGTGAAGAAACAACGTATTTTGAGAGCAACTGCAAAAATCAAACACATTATTTCAGTATTTTACAACAGTATCTGTGATCCCACAAGTAAGCGGGGTTTGGAGAAGCAGCTGCGAGTTTCAACAGTTTTCAGTTCCATTTCAAAACCGACACATGCTCTGTCGCCCTGCATTTGCAGCCTGAAGTTTCAAGACAGCACAAGCTTCAATGGGCGGGATTTCCTCAGCCCCTCTGGAAAACATTCCATGTGCACACTGCATCTCTCCAGATTTTATTCTCATTCCAAATCTGCAAGTACAAAAATAGCAACTTTCCACTCCCCTAATGCACACTTACAAGATGTGCTGAAATGTCAGACGCTAAGCAGTACAGAAAAGCACTTTACCACGTTCCTGTTGGTGTGCAATACAACAGAGAAGGCAGAAGTTGCTTCAACATCTGTTGATTTATTAGATCTGAATACTCTCCTTTCATCTGGCAGCAGCAGAGCTATTAATGCTGCAACACCTTCTTCAGAGCTTGCAGCAGTGCACTGGTAAATACATACCTCGAGAACAATCTCATTTCTGCAGGATTTTGAATGTGACTCCCTCCATCCGAACCAGAGCTGCCAGAGCAGAGGGATTATAGGAAGGTGAAGCCTGCAGAGAGGAGCGGAGAAGCAGGTAATACCCCTGCTGCCGGGAGGAAGCAGGGGTGAGGCTAGAAAGCTTCCTACCTCTGTAGCTATTGTCTCGCTGCTTCCGCTGCCGCACAGCCAGGGAAACCATCGGTGACGCAGCCGGTGGGATTGAACTAACTCAGCAGCAGTTGCGAGGCTCTGCCAATCTGATCGGAATCGGTTCTTGACAATTAGTATTGCTGAGTCATTCAAATGACAGCGATGCAGGGTCATTCCCCATGGTCGGTATTGTTTCTCATGCTGCTAAAAACAGCCCGTTGGCTATATTCCTTACGAAACATTTGCATTACCCAGAAAACCCAACTCAGCCAAAAATTTTGAGATAAGATTTTTTTCCTCCTTCTGGATAGGAAACAATATTTTGACATACTAAGAGTCTCCAAAATGGAAAAAAGAGCAAGTTTTAGTTCTGATAAATTTGCATTTTCTCAGGGAGTAGAGGGTCAGGGAATCCCTTTGTTAAAATTTCCCAGTCAGCTCAAACAATAAGGATATGACCTCGAAGAAGCCAGCTGTGACATTCTCGTAACAGCAGATGCAATCACTACCTTACTGCGGAACTTAAGCAACGTGACTGCTGTGTTGAACACTGCCCAAAGAAGAAAACATGTGTTCAAATGGCAGCACCTTGTCCAACCCCAGAACTCGACGTAAAGGCAGCTCAGGTGGGAGCTCACGTGTCCTTGCACCACCTCCGGTCCTGCCCTGCTGCAGGGTTTCTAAGAAGACAATTGGAGCTTTCTGCCAGTTAGGGACGTAGCCTACCTCCTCTTAGAGGACACTGAAGAAGGGGAATAGCTGTCGTGGGCTGTTGCACTGTTCACACAGCTTGCTGATGTGTTGGCTTTTGCAAGGGTGTCAAACATCCTCCAAATTGGCCCATTCTCCCTTCCAAGGGCACGGGCCCAAATCTGCTCTGAGCATCAATCGGTCAGCTACAGCAGCTGTCAAAACCCTTAGGCTGAAAAAATAATGAGTACAAATTTGTTCGGAATCAAATTAGGACTTCACCGTGGGATGAGCACCAGGTTAAGCTGAACCACCTCAGGAGCATCCCTTAAACAAGCAGCCCTCAGTTCTCCTTCTCTGCTGGCAGGAAGACTCTTGACTTCAGCATATCACTTTACTCAAATACTCTCACATTTTCCTAATGTTGAAATTATAAACTGCCAGAACAGTTAAATATAGGAACAAAATAAACTAACTGTATGAGAAAGAAAAGCTGATTTTGTGTCTCTTCTGGTTTTATTAGTAATATTTCTTTCCTTTTGCTAGAGTTCCTTGCTGAGCTGGAAAGAAACTCCTTGTTGCCAAATCTGTACTTAATCTGATATTTCTTTCTATGTATTTGTTATATTCTTTCCCTTTTTTCAGTCAAGGTTCCTCTGTAGATGCAAGTTCCCCACTCTGTCCTAGCCAAAATATATGCTACATTAGTGGGAACTCACCTCTTCGTACTCAAGGAGTGAGTCTCCAGGGATGTTTCTTCCGCAGAAAGTCTGTAATACCGTGAGCACTAACAAATACTGCAATTCAGTATTTGGTGTACAAAACTGAATCTTCTCACAGCTGCATTTCTGGCTGGGATCTCTGCAGAGATGTCACTGACAATTTCCCTCCCGACAAAGGGAAATGTGTGACCTAGGCTGGGACTCGCACGGCTCCTGGAGCACGCTCCTGCTGCAGCCCAGCAGCCCCTCTGCCGCCTGCGGTGCGGCACCTCACCCGGCACACCGCAGTGCTGCCGAGCTGGAAGTGCGGTGGCCAACTGCTCCAAACAACTGCTTATCTCAGTGGGTTTGGGTTCAACCCTTCCATCTGGAGCACTAAACCAGCAGAGACCCGAAACTGGAGTACAGCACAAACAGCCCTGAAACGTTTTTTTTCCATCTGCCTGTGTTAAGTCCAGCTAACTTTTGCCATCTTCTGGAGGAAGGGAATCAAGTTAGGATGCTCAGTTATATTTGTGCTTTATCAAACTCGAGGCATTAAATAATCTATTACAACCCCTTTCTTTAGTCATGCTGAGCCAGACACTGCAGGTATCCCCAAGAAAACTCATGCTGTGATGACGTTACACCCACTTCTGTTACTCCCTTGGGGCTCCAAACTGAGGATGTGACTCACTTTCTGTGTTATGCAGCAATGACCATAATGCTGTACTACATTTAGCCGTTTGCTGTTTATTTGCTCTTCTCACAAAGATCACGAAGTTTGTAGACTTCCAGGGGGTGGTGCTCTTTAACTAGGTCGCCCCCCATTCTTCAATGATGTTTTGATTCCACCTCAGACTCTAGAAGCAGCTTTTATCTGGTTGGTTTGTTTCATTCTGTCTCCTTTTTTCTCTTCATTTATTAAAACATGGGAAAATATTTTAGACCATCCATCCCTTTAACCACCTCAGAAATTCTACCTTCCACTTTTTGCTCTATTTAGTGATGACAGCTCTGATCCCCAATGGCTCCAGGGTGCCTAGCCCTTGACCCAACTGCCTTTCTAGGTCATTATAATGCCCAGAGGCAGAGCAGGGATGAGGACAAGGTAAAGCAATACCCAAGACATGGACAAGGTAGGGGAATCTAAAGAGGCCAAGGGTTGGAAAGCAACAACTGGGGAGGTACTATGGACTAGAAGAGGTTGGACTCATGTGGACACTAAAAATGACACCTCTGGAAAAGGCAAGATACAGTGCTTCCTTCTCCCTGGAAGCCCAAGTATGCAATGCTGAACTCAATAGGAATTTGCCTTTGACTTCACACTGGTATAGGCTATGAGCCATTTTCACCAGCATCTCACCAGAAATGCTCCCAAGGTACACAGGGCACATTCAGCATTTCCTGACAAGCCTTTCAGCATTGCAGCCTGCTGAAAAGCACTGCTCAGCACCAGAGCAGTGCTGCATTTCCCCTCAACTAAAATAAAAACCTCCTTCACAGGAGAGCTGTGCTTTCCCGTGGACAGTGAACTCACTTCCTTCTGTTTTGTTTATAGCCGTATGGGAGGTTTTTCCTCTTCCATTCCCTTTTCCAAAAGCAATGAGACAATAAGACATTGTTAGGTGCTAAACGTCCACGTTTCTGTTTCTTCTCTTCCTAACAGCACTATTAGAATGATGAGAGATGAAACAGGGAAATTATGAGAGTGAATGGCAAAATGTAACTCAGATTTTTAACCAAAACAGCAGAAAAGCCATTCAGAAACAGTCCAACAATGTCTGGAAGCCTTTTTTTTTTTTTTTTTAAATACAGATTGACCATGTAATGTTTAATGAACCTGTGGACTATGCTTAAACCAGAAAACTTTGTACCCTAGAAAAGGTGATCGGAACACTGCCAGCTGTAGCCGGGCATAGGAACAAGGCGTTCTGGTCACTAACAAAATGCAGAGATGCCCTTTCTAACAGCACCAGGAAATTAAGTATCCATCACTGAACTACAGATGTCCTGATCCCTTGGACTCCTCAGACAGGTGCCTTTCCTGGAGGGACAAGGGACAACCACAATCATGGGAGGACCTGCGGATACTCTGGAGAAGAGAAAGCTCTCCAGAGTGTACGGAGGAAACCTAAAGGAGTCTGACTCTCCTCACACCCTGAGGAGAACCTCAAAGGCAAGACAAAATGGAGCTGGAATGGCTCACACAAACCCAGGAATCAGTGCCTCCCAGGAGCCATACAGGTACACTCACCCACGTAGGCATCCGGCAACAAATCAATCACCGTGCAAGACAAGGAAATTTCCCACTACCGCCAACATCCCAGATGTGGTGGGTGTGTCCATTCGGCGTCAAGCAAGAGAAGAACACATGCAGGGACCATGGGCAGCTTTGGAATGCATCTTGTGATCAGCTAGGGAGATCCAGAAAACGTGTATTTGGTTTGATGAGAAGAGTCAGCCCACCGCATGGACAGGCAGGAAGGTTTGGCAGCACCCCTGCGGCAGCAGGCATCGGAAAGCCCTTGGGATGCTTAGCTGCCTAGAGAAATGCGTCACACCAGCCTGCCCAAGCCAGAAACCTCATCAGACAGGTCCTGTCTCCCTGAGACAGCTTTCCTGAAGCCAGATGGATGATCACGTCCAATCCACTTTTGCTTACCGACTGTGTCAGTCCTCACGCAGTAGCAGAGCACAGTTTGCTGGGCATGAGTGTGAATAGACTCAGTCAAAGGTATGTAACCGGTGGTCCCAGCAGTCCCCAGGCCAAAGGTAGAAGATGATGTTAAAACAAGAAGGGGCCTGTTTGAAAGGAAGCAGATAGATTCTGATCAATATTTAGCATTGTTAAACTATCAAATAGATGGATTAAAATATCACTCAATGACTTTTTTTTAGCCAAGCTTAGTTTGAGAAGTCCAGCAGCTTGCATGTAGAGGGACAGACAAGGCAAAAATAATTTAAAAATCCCCAATAATAAAACATTTGATGCATTTAGATCAGCCAGTGCAAAATGAAAATGTTGCCATGAATACCAACGTAAGGAAACAGCGATTGCAAACAACAGTGGCATCTCAGCGGACAGCCTCGAGGTCATATCAGGTTGTCGTCTCACCGGGAGCCACAGAACAGGGGAGGCAAAACCACCATTTCCAGCTCGGAGAAGGCAGGACAGAAACAAAGCCAACTGAAACAGAAAGGCCTGGCTCACAGCGCGGCCCGTAGCAAGGGCATTACTGCTGCCGGAGACATGGCAGCGTGGGGAAAACTCTGATCCCAGGAATGGTGTGACATCCCCAGGAAGACTGCAATTTCTGTGTAATTTTGTTTATATAATTATATGTATATACATATATAACCATCAAAGAGGGACCCTCCCACATATTTCAATAGGTAAGTAGTAGCCTTTAGGTCTGCTCCAGGCTTTGTTCCCCGAAAGTGAAAGCTGACGGATTACACAATGAAATGTCATTCTTTTTCTTGCTGCTTTCCTTCTCTTTCCTATCTCATATCCTTCCTTCTTTTTTTATTTCTCTCCTTTTTCCACCTTGTTCTTTCCCCCGCTTCTATTCTTGGCTCTCCCTAACCTCCCTTATTAGCATTTCATCTCTCCACTTATTCTTGCTCCTTTCCTGCTGCGTCTGCTCTTCCCTCTCACTCCCAGTCACTCATTTCTTTCATTCTGAATTACCTCTACTCCTGGTCTATGCCTCCTGACAATCTATCTGTTTTTAATTGTTGCACTAAACTTAGCTGGACATTTCAGAGAGCCGTGTACATTTAAACTGGGGACCTTTTCAAAGTCTTCATAATTCAACTTGATTCCATGTATTTGATACGAGAGCCATATGTTTCCGTGGATCACGTATTGTTTCGCACATGTGAGTACTTACAGAACAGACGTGTAGTTGGGTATCAATTGCTTTTGCTTTCTGAGCTGTCAATTAATTTTGTGCTCTGTAATAGCACTGGTACTTTGAAATGTGGAGAGATTGTCCCCAAACTTCTCAAACTACCCTGTAAATGAAAGGAATGAGGGCTCACAATGCCGAGTGGGCTTTGTTTGGTGTCCTTTCACGAGTGAAGAAGCACTCACAGGCAACTCCCCATCAGGGTGGTAGAGTTTGAGCAGCCCCGAGACCACATTCTTTCTCCATCACCATCAGCCTTGTCAATGGCTCTTCACAGACGCTGCCAGTGGTTCTAAGGTTCATAGCTTCATCCCAACAAAACCCCTAGAAACGATCAATTAATCTCCTGCGTCCTCAGAGCAGATCTAGTAGCCTTTGCTCAGACAAAACTTGCCTACACCACACCCTGGTGCTAAGTCTATGCAGAAGGGGACAGAAGAGGGAGAAAATCCTAATGGACTCTGGCAAAGGCGGGTAAGACTTGACATTTCCTTTTCAGCAGTTAGAGCATTAAACCGAATGTTAAAATTCTATCCTAGGTGTGGGTGTCCCTGGCACATCTTTGTATCAAATGTGTTCATCGCCAGGGAAAAGTGGACGGAGTCTAAATGGAGGGGAAAAGTTCTCACACTGATTCAATTAGAGTAGTATATGTTGTAATATAGCTTCAAGGGATAACTGAAACTTTTGGAGAGTGCTTCTCTTTTTTTTTCTTTTCCTTTTTCTTTCCTTTGGCTGCTGCCACATGGAGCTCATTTCACATTTCAGCTATAATGTAAGTGATATAGAAAAACAGCTCTCGCATTGTGTCAGATCCACTGGTGCCGAATCCACAGGCACCCTCCTTCAAACAGTCTGAGAATACAGCCGCGCACAGAGCTTTATCATTTCTACCCTACTCCTGCCCCACCCGGGTTTCAAGTGGATGAGCTTTCTTTCTGACTGCTAGCCAGAAAATACTAAGTGACCACCAGAAAATGACCCATCTCACTCAATTCTCTGGGAAGAAGTACAAAAGTTAAATCATAGCAGTTGTTCTGCACTACAGTGATGTGAAGCATAGGATAAAGAAAAAAGTACTATTGACTAACTGTCAACAGAAGTAGAAATCCACACCTCATGGGAGGAGGTTACCACTGTGCTGATTGCATCAGCCCCAGCAAGTTCTCTGTGAGCAGAGTGCTCTGCCAGCTGAGGAGCCAACAGTCTGAAACCACCACAGAAGTATTCTGGCTGCTTCGTGTACTGTGGTATTGCAGCAACACCCCGATCATGCTTGAACACCAAACAAATATAACAACAGTTATAAAGATAAGCCACACCAAAAAACTCCCACTCCCAGAATTCCTGATGTGAGGCGAGCACCTTCCTCTCAGAAAACAGCCTCCCCACAGTGTGCACATGTGGGTGATGGAGGCAACAACCACAGCTCATCCTCCAGCTGGGATGAGCGCTGAGGCACAAGGATCAGTCATCTTGGTGATACTCCTCGGCTAGTTCAGACAAGGGGAACGCGGGGAATCCCTGGCAGTCACGCTGCCAGCACACAAATCTCCCTGCCCAGCGCAGGACTGAAACGGGGAAGGTCACTCCCAGGCCTCAGCGAGGGAACTCGCACCCGCACAGATCAACCCGGGACTTCCTTACTTCAGTATAAATGATTGCACCGTGCCTGGTGTTTCTCTACAACCCACTGCACTTGGTTGTCTTCAGCCAACGGTTTCTTCTAATACTCTATAAATATTCAGTTCTTTTTCAAATAAAAGGCAATAGCTGATCACCTAAAAACACTGGAATTCATGTACGATCTGATAAACTGTGAGCGCCTTAAACTCTGGCACGCGGGGAACTACAGGACGGTGATTGTGCTGCACAAAGCACACTGCTGCTATAAGCAGTCGCTGTCACTGCACCACACGGTGATTTTTTTAGGTCTAAGGAATATAAAATGAAGGCTTGTCACCAACAATTTCAGCATGTGCGTACAAAGCCATTTGCTACAGTTATAAGGACTCGGTTGCCAAAGGAGGATTTTTTATGAACCTGTATCGCATCCCGCATGTGTTCACAAGAAAATTTGGCTATGAAAATTGACAGCTTCTAACTCTCCTACCAAGTGCTGCTCTGCACACTGCTTTACTAGTATTTGTACAGGGCTACACTCCCAAACACGAGGACTCGGAATGAGTTGTTACCTAAAGGGGATTCTCCTTAAAGGAGAGATTGGTGTTTATAACGTGGAACAAGAGAGCCGTGGTAAAAGCCTGCTGTCAGGATGGAATACTTCAGCCCCTGGAAGCTCAGGGAGAGAGCAGCGGTAATGGTAAGAGAAGACTCAGCCAAGGAAATGGCAAGGGCAAAAGGAGAAATGTGCAAGTGCACATCCACATCCCAGGAATTCCCCACCCTTCAGGCCAGAAGGAAGAGCATCCTGCAGGCTGGGGAACACCCCC
>NW_010258218.1:0-6535 GCF_000690775.1 Eurypyga helias
AAGGGAAGGGAAGGGAAGGAAATGTGGAGCCCTAGGAGCATGGGGCATCTCCAGCTGTTCTCAGCTTTTGTCACATGCAGGGTAGTGCAATTGTGCCAGGAGCTCTCATGCACTACTTTAGTCAAAGACTCAACAAGGAGGAACCCAAACTTCAGTTTTGGAACAGCTCCGAATAGAGAGCACTCCATGCAGAGTAAGGGGACCTGAGTTTGCTATGCTAAAAGTAAAATACCCTGTTTTCCATGGAGCTGGTGAAATATGGGCAGCAACCACTAAAATCATAGAACCATAGAATCACAGAATGGTTTGGGTTGGAAGGGACTTTAAAGACCATCCAGTTTCCACCGCCATGGGCAGGGACACCTTCTGCTATATCAGGTTGCTCCAAGCCTCATCCAGCCTGGCCTTGGACACTTCCAGGGATGGGGCATCCACAACATCTCTGGGCAACCTGTTCCAGTGCCTCACCACACTCTGCGTGAAGAACTTCTTCCTGTTATCTAATCTAAACCTCCTCGCTTTCAATTTAAACCCGTTACCCCTTGTCCTGTCACCTACTCTGCCCCTTCTCTTCCCTGTAGGTCAGCCTTTGCCTATCAATAGTGTTACAACATCATAAAATCCCTTCTGAAATCCCTGTGGTTGTTATTCAGAACTACACATGCAAATCCTAGGTCTGTCCCCAAATCTAGATCAGCAAAAAGCTGAACTGTGTGTGGTGGGACTGGGATCAGAAAGCTGATGGATCTTCAACACTGGTTAACAAATACCTCACATGTATGGTTTAGGTCTAGCTCATCTTACCTTAAGTGAAGGGCACAAATTAAGTGACTTTCTACGGTTCCTTTCAACCTTATTTGCTGCATTTCTATAACTTCAAGCAGGAGAGACATGACAGCAGCCAGGGGAGGTATCAACCTGGGCAGACACATAGCCAGCAGCATCAGACGGGCACAACGGCTGTTTTATAGACTCGCTGGTACCTTCTGACTTAGTGCCACTTAGTGCGAGATTAATGCCATGTGAATGCAGCTCATGTCCCCAGCTGGGATTTCCTACAACCTACTGCTGATGCTTTGCTGGCAGCAAGAGCAACAAGCTTTCAGTTTACTGTTGGAGGTCAAGGTAAAGTGATTTCAATTAGAAGAGGATCACGTAGGTCTCAATCCAATGCAGGCAGGTTGTGTAACACTGGCAGCGTGAAGAGGAGAGTCTTTTATTCATTTCTTAGCTGCATGGTTTGGGATTTCAATTTCCTTCTCTGTTTTTTGTTTTTACAGTCTTCCTTGTCCCTTTTACTATTCGAAGGGTAATGCAAAAATGCATTAGGGTTCTTCAGTGCCTTTCGTTGTTTGCTCTGCCCCAGTCACCCCAGTAATTAGCAGTAATGAAACAGAGGAGGAGGGAGGAAGCAAAGATGGAAAACAAATATTCCGCTGACCGGTTTCTTCCCCCTGTGGCATTTGCTTCTGTGTCACGCAGCTGCATTTCAAAACCCCACGCGTATTTACATGCCTCTAAGAGGAAGGGCATGTGTTTGTTGCCCTGTTCAAAACCAAGCACGTATTTACATGCTTTGCTGAATTGGGGCCATATACCCTTCTTTTTCCTTGACACTGGGGGCAAACCTTTGTTTCTGCTGGTCAAACAAAACAGAACAAAAAAAAAAAAGGAGACGAGGGAAAGAAAATGTATTTATTAAATGGTTCTATAAATAAAAGAGCTGGGAAGATATAGGAGGCTCTGATCTCTGAGGGGTGATGGCAAAGTGCTACTGATAAAGTGGCTACGATTCAGATCAATAGCAAACAAGACAGGCAGGTGAATTTCCCCTTTGATCTTCATTCCCTGTGCAACCCGAGTCAGTCTGACTGTGCCACACAAATTACTGCTTTGTGCAGGGGAAAAGCACTTTTCTTGGCTTTTTGCTTATTGCACAAGTGGATTGGATGGCAAATGATAAGTGTCGCTTGTTATCATTTCAAAAAGCCACTGGAAAACGGTGGCTCCGGCACTTCAACTTGATGTGTCAACATTTTTTGTGTTGGCAAGGTTTTAAAAGGTTGATATATACATCAGTGTTAAATGGTCTTAATAAAAAAAGATTAAATCTGGAAGAAGGAAATAAAGCTCAGGGCAGGGTTCATCTGTAAAGTTATAAATATACAGTAGGGAAATTTGAGGGAGCAAAATAGTGATGATGGGAGATGATGTTTCACAAGCCAGAACGATGCTTTTGGCCTCAAGAGCTATGTTGTAACTTGCTCTGCCCTACTACTGACTTAGGGGAAATCACATCAGATTTGTGCCTTGTTTTCTCCACCAAACAAGCAGGCACGGCTGAGAAGAGCTTTGCAAACTTAGCAAGGGAGGTGACTTTTGACCCTCAGGGCCTGGAAGCCAGCGGTGTGGATGGAGACTGGCTGGCTACATCAAAGTGAGCTCAAGCTCGATTCCCTGATGGAAAACACTTTCCTGAAGCTCTGGGGAGCTACACGGAGGAGACCTGAGCTTTTCAAGGAAAATGTGTGACATAGTGTCTGTAAAGAGATGGTGAGTGGTTTTTGCCTCCATGTTCTCCACTGGAGTGACAATACCAAAGTGACAAGGGCAGGAGGGACATCAGCAGCTCTCCTGTCTTACTTCATGCTGGCAGGTTCCCTATAGGAACCAAGCGATACATCAGATTGTAGACTGTGTGCAATATATGGGGTAGCACTGGGGCGATGCCAAGACAGGACGGTTGCAGTGTGGGCTGGGGGGTGCTGCCCAGAGGTTTGACTTTTCTGTAGCACATAACTGGGGGAGCACTTACCTCAGGCAATGAAGCCATTAGGGATGGGGAGAGGGTTACAAGACATGTGGGCCACCTTCCATACAGTAAATCCATCCCCATGGTCCACAGAACAAGGTGAGCCTTGTTGGGTATTTATTATTCCTGGACTGTAGCGGATGGGGCCTCATCTACAAGGCAAAGCTGTTAAACCATAAAATATTGGCTTCCCATATGTTGTCATTTTTATCACACAGCCCAGTCTGTTGCAGGCAGAACTTCCCTCTGACAGGACTGATAGTTTCTTACAAAATAAATAATGATTTTGCAGCTTCTATGCCCTCTACTGCTGTTCAACTTCCCAACCAGCTGTTTTAATTGTTTTAGAATTAAGTGTACACCATGGAGATCTGTGGTAGTTGAAAGTTGGAATGTGCTTTTGACTGGAGCTAATGAGTCAGTGATATCCAGTCAGACGTATGCCACCCTACGGGTTTCTGAGCAATCATGGGACGATCTCCCACTTGGTTTCACATCATTTTTGAGCTGGTTTTGCCTTCTTTCCTTTTTAAATCCTGGGTACCCTGGGATTACAGGTCTGTGGGTATCTTTTCAGTAGAGGAACAAGTATGATTAATTGAAAACAAATCACATTTCCCAGATAACATGTACTGCATGTGAATACAGCTGCCATTCTTTCATCATCAAACCATGAGTCTTTAGTTCCAATCCTTTTCTTGTATTCCCTGCATGCACATCTACTAGCCATGGAAGCTGGGCTTTTTCACCTTTGTATTTCTTAGTGTTTTGGTCTGATTACATTTTTAAGCAAGAGACCAAGCAGATCACAAGAAACACCCTCCCATTGACAGGGATGAGGAGAGCAGCAAACTTCACTGGGAAAAATTCCAGCCAGGCAACTGGCGAAAGAAAAATCTCATCCTTTCCACTGTGATGTACACAGCCTCAGCTTGCAGGGTGAAATCCAGTTGTAACTAAAGTAGCTCAACATCCCAGCAGGGAACGACACAGCCCCTATGTTTCCATGTACCCCATGGACCATCTTAACAGAGTTATTATCTTGTTCCATATGATCTCTTCCAGGGGTTTCTAAGTCACTTTGCTGAGCTGATGGGAAGGGAAATTAAAAAAATGGTGAATCAAGCACAGCCCAAATCATCAGAGAAATGGCAACAACAACTATGACAGATTCCCCATCTGAGATAACATGAAGCTGGCTGAAAATGGGGGCTGTCACCATTGCTGCTGGAGGTGTGCAAGAGCTGAGGACATTGTCCCACTCATATTTACCCTTTGCAGTGTTCAGGAATTAGTCAGCGAACAGACTCCCTTTCTCCTCAGTGGGAACACAGGCTTCTCCAAGGGTATCTCAGACTGGCTGGGCTGGAGGAAGCCAAGGGGAGGGCCCATCTTTCTGCACTGCCAGCTGAGGAATCACGATCTGGCTCAGATCCTAGCTGGAGCTCCCCAATTAAGCACTGAAAGTGTGGTGGGGTAATGCTAGACCATTGTACCAGTGTGTGCAGGCAAGGTAGAAGTCATCAAGGAGTTCAGAGAGCTCCAAGAGGTAGTGCAGGAGATGGCATGGAGTGAGTCTGCATATGGAAGGGTCCTGAGACAGGTTTTGACATCAGGGAGAAGCTGTTAGCATGTACATGGACCTCTCAGGCTGAATTTATGCTGTGTGCCTCCTTGCAGCAGCGATGATGAAGATCTGGCCAACGTAGGGTTCATTCCCTTGCTTAGGCAAGGCCACCAGTAAGTTTGGACTTGTGAGAACCGAAGTGGTGGATTTATGGAGAAATAATGGGCTTTCTTGAAACCTATGGGGATTTAGCCATGAATGTCCGTAGGAGAATGATTCCAGTTTTGGTCTTCGCAGTTTGTGTTCTCCACATTAACAATCAACCTTTGTGTTACTTGATGGTGGTAATGTAGAGGGAAATGCAGATGGAGTTACTTAGTATCACCATAAAACGGGGAGATGATGCTGGAACTTCAAAACTGTGTCAGTGAAAAGCTGATTTTTAATCGTCGTTTCTGGATATGCATATTTCAGATAGAGTATTACATAAATTATACCTCTATTATATGGTGTGCAGTGTCATTCTACATGAGTAAAAATGGAAGAAGCTTTTTATTCAGTTCAATTTTAATCAAATTCTACAGAGCAGCATTTCTATGGCCTATTTAAAATTTAAACAAAGGCAGAATAGCTCCCTCTATATCTATACCCTCTTACTATTGTCACAAGAAAAGAACAAGTAAAAGCTCAAAGAAGCCCTTACAATCCCATTGACACTGTCCAGATGCAAGCTGTACAGATATTTTAACCTCACTAAATAACTGTTTGAAATGTCTTTGCCTTCTATTTTGGGGTTTTAAAGAGCCTGATGAAATGATACCTGGAGAAAGTGGCCAATCCTATTGTTTGTGAGATATCTCTGTGGATTCTTAATAGCAATTTTGAATACTAAGCAGTTGCCCTGGTGCCTGTTGTGAGATTCTCAAAAATCTGCTCCAAAGTGAAAGAGACAAAAGAGAATGAACAAAATCAAATTGAGTTGTAGCAAGGGACAGATGGGACCCACTCACTAATGTAACCTGGCCTATTCATAATATTGTCTTCCATGCAGAACAATGTTCTACTGCTTGGAACTAAGAGGGAAATGATATGTAGTTCCCAAGAACTGCTTTATACCGACATTTAGACTCTGCAAGGGATGTGTTTAAATGGCAAATTTGACTGGTTTAATACTTTTTAAAATTATTTCTCTTTTTCTGTGAAACTTGTTAACTCAAACTCAAAGTTTGCCATAGGAATTTGGCTGCTCTTTTCAATGACAAAGTTTTCCTGGATGTACTCAGAGTTGAAGTTATGAAGGTACTATGAGCCTTCACAGTGTGGGAGACACAGCTATGAAAATCAGTAAGGCTTTCAGACTGTGGTCTTGGAGATAAAGATGATTGGATATAGAACCAGGGTTTGGAGCTGTGCTTCTACTTTACTACTAATCTCCTATGACACCAGCTAAAGTCATGACTGTGGTCACAACTTTTACAGCTTATTTCTCAAGGATAGAGAAAGCTTTGAACACTACAGTGGAAGGCTTGAGAGCTATTTATTATATTCTCCTAAAAATTGTATGGACTTCAATTGTCACAGCTCCTGAGCTCTGTATAGCTGCCTAAGAGTATTACATTAAGTAAATAGTTTTCACAAAGAACTTAATTAAATTTCTGAATTTGTTGCCCCAGAATATTTTGGAGGCTAAATAGCCAAATGGTCTTAAAAAGAGGAGTAAATAAATTAATGGAGAGAAAGTGCTTTTGTGATTACTCTATCAGTAGTCTAGAAGGACGGGCAACCAATGTCATCTATCCAGACTTGTGCAAAACACCCCACACGACATCCTTGTCTCTAAACTGGAGAGGCATGGATTTGATGGATGGACTGCTCGATGGTTAAAAACTGTCTTGATGGTTGCACTCAGAGAGTGGTGGTCAACGGCTCAATGACTGAGTGGAGACCAGTGAAGAGCAAAGTTTCCCAAGGGTCAGGACTGGGACAGGTGCTGTTCAACATCTTTGTCAATGACATAGACAATGGGACCGAGTGCACCCTCAGCAGTTTGTTAATGACACCAAGCTGTGTGGTGCGGTGACACCTTGGAGAGAAGGTATGCCATCCAGAGTGGCACATAGGTGTTGAAAGACATGGAGTTAAACAAGGCCAAGTGC
>NW_010258219.1:0-713 GCF_000690775.1 Eurypyga helias
CTGCCTCACTGCATCTCGCAACACGTATCTATGCATTTATAAATAGATATATGTACATATATATATGTATGTACGTACATATATGGACCATTGAAAAATTTCTGTCACCAAGAGCTCCTAGTGGTGTTCTCCATTTTATAACAGTTTGGTTTCTATTTGGGAATGAAAGTTAAAGGAAACAAAAGTTTAAAGGATGCTATGAAACAGTACATTTGAAGGAATAACAACTGTAAATTTTACAGGGGCCTATGCTTTTCTGTACCTTAGGCAGTTTTGAAAGTCCCTTTTCTGAAGATCAATTCTATAACTGCCCCTGGCACAACTGAAGAAAGAACCAGATATTATCTTTCATTCCTCAGCAGGACAGTGGGAGAACCTAAGATGAAAAAGGTCATGGGTGGAGATAAGGACAGGGAGATCTGCTCCATGACCTTGCCAGGCACAGAGGTGAGACTGACTGGCCTGTAGTTTCCCAGGTCCTCTTTTTTCCCCTTTTTAAAGATGGGGGTTATGTAAACCTCTCTCCATCATATTTGAAAAGTCGTGGTGGTCTGGTGAAGTTCCCGATGACTGGAAGAGGGGAAACATAATCCCCATCTTTAAAAAGAGGAAAAAAGAGAACCCAGGAAACAACAGGCCAGTCAGTCTCACCTCTGTGCCTGGCAAGGTCATGGAGTAGATCCTACTCGAAGCCATGCTAAGGCACATGGAGA
>NW_010258220.1:0-3096 GCF_000690775.1 Eurypyga helias
CCTTGAAATGGAAACAGAGGCCTGAATAAAGAAGGGTGGAAAAAAAGTACTTTGTAGTCTGCATCGTCCATCTTTAATTCAGAGACGCATCTATACTCCTGGGAGCGCCGCCTTTGATCTCTTTGATTTTTACACCAGATCTGTTATGGACTAAAATTCCTAGGTTTTCCATAGAAACATCTCCATTCCTTCGGGATATTGATGTTTTCTTCTTCCTAGGGGTTATGATATGGTAAATCAGATTCAGAAAAGCATGGACAATGCCAGCATTCATGGGTCGGGGGGCGGGGATGGGGGGACGGGAGCCTCTCTCTCTTCTCCCAATGAATCAAAATATTGTTTATTCTGTTGCTCTTTAAGCCCAGTCACTTCAGCTGCCTTTCAGTGCCTTCAACTCTGGAAGAGGGGCAGCAGCAGCAGCAGCAGCAGGTTGCGTTGCCATGGGGACCCTACTGTATGGCAGCAGCGCCAGCCCCAAAGACAATGCCTCGCAAAGGGGCTTGAAAAGTGAGGTTTCTCCCTTTGCCACGCAGCCACTTCCGATGGAGCAAGCATTCTCCTTTCGGGACCCTCATCTTGTCACTAGAACAATGTCTATCTTCGCCTGCCAATTTTTTTTTCTCTATCCTGCCTTTGATCTATAAAAAATCAAAAGAACAAAGTCAGGGGAGAATAGGGGGCTTTTTTTGTTGTTGTTGATGCACAGAGCAGGCTTTTATAATTTGGGTCTACTTTTGTGCCTGAGGATTGCAGGGGCAGGGAAGGAGGGTAGTTTATTCGTATGCTGGGCTCTCTCCAGTCCTGACGACCTGGGCACGGCGTGTGCCAAAGGACCCCTCCCTTTCCCCTCCTCCTCCCCAAAGCAGACAGGAATAAGGACGGGTGCTGCCCAGCCCGGGTGTCCCCCAGTGCCCCAGCCTTGGCCTTGAGAGCTCTCCTGCAGGCTGGGGCCTTCCCACCTGCTCAGCCCACACCACCTCTGGGGTGGCACTGACCCTTGCCCAGGGCCAAGATAGGATCACCCAAACCTTCTAATGAATGCTGATGTTAATAAGAGAGATGTGTGCAAATAACTGCATGCCCATTACAGTATATTTCAATGCATGATGCAAACTGATGCTGTTTTCCAAGTCATGATTTTGTGTAAACGTTAGAGGAACGAACGTGAGACTAACACCCTTTTCTTAGAAATCAGACAAATCTGGGCAGCATGAGACCCTGAGATGCTGAAATGTTGCCTTTTTGAGCCAGCAAAGAAAAGAAACTGGAGTGTCCATGCAAGTATGCAAGTGTGCATTTGACTTCTTTGTGAGTGGCAACAGGCATTGTCACGCATGTGTAGGACAGGCTATAAATAATCCTAGATGGAAAACTGGGTCTAGTTCTGGTTCTTTCCATGAGGACAAGTGGCTGGTAGGGTTCACATGTGACTCTGTGCACGTAACCTTCCTGGAATTAACCCTAATCGCTCAAGCTCAGCTCCGTTCCTTGCCTCCCTTCGAACAGCGGGAAGTGTTGATTTCTCCAAAAGGATCTCATTACAGCTACTTCCTTTTCATTAAAATGCCAGCAAAGGAAACAACAGAAATGACTGGTCTGCCCTGTATCGGTTACACTGGCTTTGGTGCCTTGGCTAAAACGTGTTCTTGCACGATTTGGTGATTAACTCCATCACAGACTGGTTTCCTACTTTGAAGGAGTCAATTTCTGGGAAAGACAATACAGTAGGTTGGGGAGAGAGCAGAAATTAAGGGAACTTGGTGAGAGCTTTTCTGACTCTAGCTGCCTTTTCTTAGTTATTTCGGAAAGAAAATCACCAGTTTCAAAATGCCTAGTTAAAGTCAATTATTTTAGACAATCTGACCCCCTGTCTGGGTTTGTGCAGCTGGGGAACATTTTCTGTAGACTACAAATGGAGGCAGAAGCACCCCTTGCTGGAGGGCTATGATCAGAAGCTGGGACCTGGGTGGCTTCACTGGGCTTAGGGGCCTCACTCCTGCCTTTATGCCAGACAGACACAAAACGGGCGACACAGCTTTTTCACATCATGGAAGACTCATGGGCATGAGGGAACATCAGGGCATTTTATGTCCCAGCAATGTGCTGTGGCAGTTCCAGGTTTGCCTGTAGGTCACAACTGGGATGCTCCGGGTACATCATCCAGTACCTGGAGACAGCCAGGTCTCCACTGCTGCATCTGCCTGTCATCACCTCACCTTTACAGGTGTCTCCCAGAAATTCCCTATGACCTGTATGGGATTTCTGGACCCTGTTCCCATGCTAAGCCCACAGATCCCTCAGGTCAGTACCCAGGAGATGACCCTTCACCGTCTGGGCTATACACTTGCCTCGAGTTGTGTGCCCAGGGACTGCAGAGGTGAGCCTGTCATGACAATGGTTACTGAGGCAGCAGGTTTGCATGGCACTGCGAGGACTTGAGGACCACAGCATCCGCTTGCAGGCAGTATCTGGGCCTTGGAGAGAAGGGGAAGGGACAGACGGAGGAGGGCTGTATTTCACCTGTCTGAAAGATAACCACTGGGAGAAGATGTAGCTGGCCTGGGGCTCAAGATCATTCCCCCTTCCCTCCTCCTCCTCCTGATCCCCTCACTCCGATTCCCCAGGGAATTGGCTTCCCACTCTATCTGGTCACATTCTCTTCCCAAGATTAATTGTTGGGTCAGGGTGGATTCACCATTGTGTCAGCCTACAAGTGCCTTTCTCTTCTTTCTTTTTTTTAAGAGAGACTTAGTTAAACTTCATGGCCTTCCTTACCTCCTCCCTCATCTTTTAGGGCAGAGGGCTACTAACCCGATCCGACCCTCTGGGCTGAGAGGCATCAGCCATGCCTTTTAACTGTACAATTATGCACACTCCCTAAATGTTATTTTAATAACAGCGTTTGGCAAAAAAAGCCGCAGCGGGCTGGTGTTTAGAAAAGCACTGAGATGCCTGGAACAGCTCGCTCTCTCCCTGACACACACACAGATACACTCCTGACAGCTGGGGGAGTTGGGGGCGATGAAAAGGCACCGAGCGCCTGGGCGGAATGAGCCCCATCTCCCCGGGAAGCCCCGGTCCTCTCCGGGCAGCGGC
>NW_010258221.1:0-3152 GCF_000690775.1 Eurypyga helias
GGGGCTAAGGGGGTGCCCTCCCCCAGCTGTAGGGTGCTTGGGGCCGCCCTGAGGGGATGAGAGCGGCACCTGTGGGAATGAGGGAGGCCCCGCTCAAGGACACCCGATGCCCTCCTTGGCGGGACGGCAGAGAAGCGCCCCTGCTCCCCCTTACACTGGGACCACCCCACCTTACACCGAGAGGAGGGGGCTCGGTGCGGGCACACCTGAGCCCTGGTCCTCAGGGCCGGAAGGAGTCGGCCCCGGAGGGGTCTCCGGGAAGGCCTGTGGAGGGGCCTGGCTTCCCAGCAGGTACCCAAGCAGGTGTGCTCACTGCTCAGGCATGCGGCAGGCAATGAGGAAGTTACCACGGCGTTGACCTGTGCTTTTATAGGTAATAATTTTTGAGGTCTTGCACAGAATTTAAGCTTTCACTTAGAACTTTTTTCTCACCAAAAAAAAAAATCTTGGTAGGTTGCCAGGGACAGACAGTTTTAACCGTTTCTAAGAGGCTGTTCCCTTGAAGGCAGCACATAGTCCTATAGCGTGAGGACAGCTGTAAAATGTCAGCACTGTTCAGAAATCTGCTGTTTGCTTATTTCAACAGATGTGACTTCCCTGTACTGTCCTTCTCTGGGTTGCTTTAGGCATCATTAGCTGTATATAAAGAAATTCCCCAAGTAAGATATATACATCTAAAAATATAAAGCAATTACTGGCTAACAAAAAAGAAAAAGCTTCTTACAAGCCACTGGATTAGGCTGTTAATGTGGTCTCCACTCCCTGATAAAACACATGAAGCCTGCTGGGCAAAGAAGCATCATGAAAAGTGTAGGTCTCCACTGCTACCTCAGTTTTAATAACTTGTCATTCACTGGCTCTTTTGATGTGAGTGACACTGGCAACCCACTGAAGATAACTGGAGTTTATTCAGTACCGGATTTTATAGCTTTCCACACTGATATTTTTCCTCTTGAATCCTTATGCTACTAATAGTCCTTGTCTCAACAATCATACCTCTATTTGTAATTTTACTTTTCTTGGCTTTCTACAGACACAGCTCTGTCTCACAGTGTAGCATTTTCAGAAGTCTAGGCCAAAGTCCTGCAGCAACTCCATATGATTCAGGCTGGGCTTTCCGTTGGCATGCAGGTAGCCGAGTCCCTCAAGGAGGGGGGGTTAGTGTCAAAGCAGTGTGAGGGTCCACTTTTTGGTGGCTCTTTTGATCATAAGTGACATCATGGTTTTAGGTTAAATTGTCATTTTACCTTTGCCTAATGGAGCCACCAGCAAGGTTAAGAGTCTTCCTAGTGACAATGCTCATCTCTACATCCAATCTTGCCCCTGCTACCATGGTTCGCTCAGGGTGTAATGCTGCTGTCAGGGCCTTGAGTGGTGTTATGTTTTGCTTTGCTTAACGAGACAGCATTATTAATAAGCATTTGACAGTTTCATCAAAAAAATGCCAGTTCAAAATATCAGAAAGGTTTGAAAGTAGTGAGATTGTTTCTTGCTTAAGCATATGCATTTTTTGCCCACTTAGTTTTTATGGAAGAATTAGTGTGGCATTCTCATTAAAATAACCAGCTCATGAGCCCTAGCACCACAAAAATCTACCATTTATTAATTATTCATCAGCAAACTAAAAATAAATGCATAAAATCATCTGCTAGTTTCAAACCAGACAAATTCTTCTTCTTGCAAACAAGGCAGTGATAGTAGTTATAGTAACTTTTTTTTAATATTCATTGTTGTGTACAGTAGTGCTTCTGAGCCTCTGGCATTTGTTAGGGTGCTGTCACACTGTTACAGAATTGGATGAGAGGCTAAACAGCTTCCTTCGATATCTGAGAATTTTTGCTGTGTTTTACAAGTATTTCAAGATGAGATCTATTAAAAATACTGAGGTGTACCTTTGATATCATCATGCTATCCTCAAAGATTTCTTAGAAGTGTTGAAGTAAGATGTCCTTTGTCCCAGACTTGCGAACAAGGTATATGTTTTTTAATTTCTGGGGATATACTACAACAGTATGTGGTTTATTTTCTGTAACTTATCCGATAATAAAAACATCTTGAGTAATGACATAACTTCAAATTGCTATAACCCAATTATCTAATTTAGTCTTCTATTCATAATTGTATAATAGTTTGTTTCCATTTACTTCTGCTCAACATCTGGCCTCAGAATATAATTATTTTACCAGACACCTGGCCTGAACGTATGATTGCTTTGCTCACCCTTTTCAGTTAAAGTTATCTGAAATACGGATAGACTTCTTTTAGCAGAATACTCTTACAGAAAAGCATCCATACTCTTTGTTATTGTCCCAGCCTCGTTCTACAGTCTTTGGGAGAAGCACATTCCCAGTTTAGACAGTAAAGTCTTTTCAGGATCAGACTCTGCTGTAGGCCTGGTGTTGCACTGCAGGAGTAAATGAAACCATGACCAGGGCCCCCGTGTGATCCCTCAGTTTGTCACACGCGCTGCAGGGGTGTGAAGTGATACTCGGTGACACACGGCCGTATGTATGCGGGCTGGAGTGTTTGTACATGTAGGTGATAATTTGTGTTTTTGCTTTGACTCAATGCCAGACACGCCCAATGACCAAGTGTTTGTGTAGAGTCGGGCAGGAACACACCTAGGGCGCTCGAGAAAGCCTCCGCATGCCTCAGTCCCCTTGGCGTTGATCCTGCCTGGAAAGGGCATGGCTGCGTTGAGCCGCAGCTCCCTCCCATGGTCTGTGGGCAGCTCGTTCCCTCTGTGGGTGCTTGCGGCTCGTTTTCTGGAATGATGACATCATGCTGGGATGTGAGTATGTGTCTAATATTTCATAGACTGCTTTGTCCTTGCGGAATGGGCTTCGGTGACACAGAAGCCTGTCCCTTGCTTGTGAGAAAGGGACTTGGTTGTGAAAAAGGTTACACTGGCATCAGTTACAGTCACCGTCTCACTCCTCGCTCTTTCAGAAGAGAAATTTGGAATTTCAAGGAAAAACATGTTTAAGATTACAGCATGGTGGCAAACGCTGACTTACAACTAGAAGATGCAGGCCCTTTTGCCCACTGTAGCTCATAGATGAAAGGGTTTAGCGCGGCAGGACTGAGCGTGAGGCTGGGTCGCTGCTCCCGCTCGGGGGTCTGAGGGCCGCAGCCGGCAGCCGGGCCCGAAC
>NW_010258222.1:0-3682 GCF_000690775.1 Eurypyga helias
GGTGGGGGGTTCTCCCTCCAGCCGGTTACTTGGGGACCCGCCGGAGCTCGCTCATGAGCCAGAGCGCCACGCTGAGCAGCGCCAGGGAGCCCGACTGGTGCGTGGCGGCCAGCGGTGTGGGGACGTACAGGAGCAGGGTGCTGATGCCCAGGCCCACCTGCCAAGAAGGGAGAAGGGGTAAGAGCAGCTGTGCATGCACCATGGATACACATCCCCAGCACAGAGCACGATGCAGAAAGGCATCGACTTCCCACCCTCAAATTCAGACTGTGCATGCAGCATGGTGAGGCCCTGGGTCTAGGCAGCTCCACCACTCAGCTCCAGGCTCCTGGAGCCAGCACAGGTCCAAGCCAGCAACAGGTCTGTCTTGTAAACCTGCTACAAAGAACCATGGGGAGACAAAAAATAGAAGGAAAACTCCCCAAAAGACAGTACCTGCATGCAAGCCACGGCCAACAAGGAAGTCACTGCCATCCTAGTCCTGCGAGGGAGCTGGATCTTTCGCGAGAAGAGGTACAGTGCTGTGACAGCTGTGACTGAGGCAATTCCCTACAGAAGGGAAGAGAAACCACCACCTTTCAAGAAAACTTCCAGGGAAATGGGTGCAGTGGCCTTTGGCTGCACCTTCCAAGCAGCGAAAAATTCTGTGAGCAATATTTAACTGCAGAAACGCACGCACAGTGGTGACCAAATCCTGGAGCTCCCATGCCTGCCAGGCTAACAACCCTGAAATGTGAAGTTAGAGTTCAATTTTTCTCCTCCAAGATGATTCCTCCTCCAAGTCACTTCATCTTTCTTTGTAGATGATGGCTTAGTCCACAGCAGTGACGGCAGTGGTATTTAGTACCTGGATTGCTCTAACTAGCTGAGATATTTATACAGGGTGCTACTGGTGTATAACAGATTCAGGAATGCTGGAGGAAGCAGATACCATTCATTATCGGGATTTCCAAGTTTTATTTCATGTAACTTCCCCAGACATTTCTGTAGCGAGGGCGACCCTGGTCTGTAGCTCATGTTATGGAAATGGAGACACAAAGAAACGAAGGCTGAAACTCGTGCAGGAGGAAGATGCCCTTAAGGAAGGAGGCCACCATGAAGGTAAGAATGGCAGGCTTCTTTCTGCAGAAGCAAATTGGTAACATGCTCTCAGGACCTTTGGACACCCTGGATATCACTCAAGTTGACAGAACCACGGCCCAAAGAGGACAGCTTGGCTGCAGGAGGCAGCTGAGAAGCAGCCCAGACACAGCAGGAAGACGGCACTTACCAAGATCCTGTGATCAAACTGTACAGTTGTAGGATTCTCAAAAATGTTTCTCAGCACAGGGGAGAAGGCAAGGAGATCATCTGGGATCCAGCGCTCCCCCATTTTGGGGAAGGAATTGTATACAAGGCCAGCATCCAGCCCTGCCACAAAGGCACCTGCAATTCCAGAGCAGAAAATGAGATTAACGGAGTGGGCAGAAGTAGCACTCCAGGCTGCACAGCTCTGACTCAAGAGCTCAGCTGGATCCTGACTGTCTTTCAGAACCATATACAGAGATAACACAGCAACAGGCAGGCTGGAAGCGCATCTCCACCTGCTGAGGAAAAGACTAGTAAGGGAGGTTCTCGCCTGTCAGCCCTCTGACAGCAATGAAGTTTTCCCAGAGAACATGATGGGGTTGCTCATAGACCTGAACTAAAACAAGGCACAGAGGAATGACCTGCAGAGGGGACAGCAGTATGAAGCAATCTTACCTGAAAGAGCAGTAATAAAAATGAGAGCTGTAGTGCCATGAGCAAACTGTCTCAAGCGAAGGAGCTGATGGGTCTCAGGTAACTGTAAATTGCACCAAAAAAAAAAAAAAAGTCAAGGCAAAGCATTTCCAGTGCTGTCTGCAGCAGGTAAGAAAGGCTTTCACTGCATATACGGGCCAAGGGTTTGGTCTGCATTGTACCAGTGGATCTAGAGCCCAACACGCAGCAGTCATGGATCAGTGGTTCCTCAAAACCACAACTAATCGAGTCCAACCCTGCGCCAAAACTGAAGTGGCCACTGGACTGTTACTGACACAAACCACTGAGCCTGGCCAGGCACGCCCCTGCCGGAGCTTGCACACATTCTGAGACTCATCACTTTTGAGCGGAACAGTGTGAGCAAAAGAAACACCCCATAACCGAGAAGTTCGCAGACAGCATATTTTGTAACGCAGCATTAGATTCAGTGTCAGGAACAGAGACTAAAATGGAAACACCATCACCCTTCACACCCCTTCCTCACCCCCCAACGCCCTGTGAATTGACACCATCCTGCTCTTCTCACTCGACGCACCACTCCGTACCTTGTGTCGCGGGAGCAGCAAAGACAGCCCTGTCCATAGGCTAGCAGAGTACAGAACCAGCGCGGAGCCGAGGTGCGCTGCAAGACGGTACTGGCTGACCCGAGGAATGTCGTAAGAGTCTGGCTTCTCTTCCAGCCCACTCTTGACCATGTACCACCCCAGCAGCCCCTGATGAAACAAGAGAGGGGTTAGAGACAGACGGGGCAGCAGCGACTGCCAAGACCAGATAAGCATTAGGGACAAAGCAACTTGTTTCCTCCACTAGCCACCAGCACTGACACCCCCCAAGCTTTCACGAATCCCACTGTCTCAAATATGCTCAATCAGAGGATACTCACGGGAGATGCTGCCGCTAATCCCTGTGGCTACAGAGCTTGCTCACCTGGAAGCAGACCAGCCCGCAGAGTGCAAGAACACAGCCCTTCATGGGGCAGCTGAGCCAGCCCTTTTGCCAGAAGTAGGCGGCGGGCAGAATGTAGGCCAAACCCACAACGCGGCCCCACATGCGGTGCGAATACTCCATGTACCAAATGAACTTGAACTCTGTCAGTGTCATGTCACGATTCAGGCTGTTAAAGACAGGAACACAAAGAACCGCTCAGTGTGATGTGGCAGGTCTAGTTCCCATGACAAGGATAAGCTTCCTCAGAGAAAGGAGGTGACAGTGAAGGTGCCACCATCAAGAGAGAATTTACATTAGTGGTGTTAGAAAACATTTCTATCCTTACAAGAGTTCTTCAAGGGGGTCAGTAGGAGGGATGCTCCCATCCCAGCCCACCCTCCTTCCACTTTTGCACACTCACATTTTAAACTCTGGGAACTGCTGGTACTTCTGGAACTCTGCTTCCCACTCCTGCTGCGTCCTCGGGGGTTTCATCTCTTTCACCAGGTGCCAGTCGACCATAGAAAGGCCCGATTCTGTCAGCCTGGGAGCAGACAGACACAAGCAGGCACACAGTTCACTCCCTGACAATCTGCAGCTCTACTGAGCCAAAACGAGAGCTGCTGGCTGTATCGGACAACCCTTAAACTCGCAGTTAGAAACAGGATGGAGATCAGGGAGTCTGTGGAGTGACTGACAGGCCTATAACTACCAAAACCGCGGGGAAGTCATCCCCAGCTAGCATCACACCGTGGAGCGTGTCTCTCTGGTACTCCCAGCCCTACTCTGCTATGTCCCCTTGCAACCAAAGGCCCAAGAGGGCCTCCCACGGGCACGCTCAGGCGGGTCCCGGGCATGGGAGGCAGCTGCGGGCCTCAAGCATGGCCTAAGCGGGTCCCCGGCGGCAGGGACCGCTGTCTCCACACAGACTCAGCTCTGAACCCCCTTCCACTGACCCGGGACGGACCTGGAC
>NW_010258223.1:0-4330 GCF_000690775.1 Eurypyga helias
CTTCCAAACCTGACCATTCTGTGATCCTGTGATTATGCATGCAAGTTCCTAATTTTCCACAGATATGAATTTTGGTATTTATTTATATTTTTATAAATGTATATGTTTTATAAAGAAGTTTAAAATGTTTCAGTAGTAAACATCTGTTTTCCCTCTTATTGTTAATCATAAACTGAACATACAGTTTTTGTTTTAAAGTAATTCAATTTTTAAAAAATCAAAAGACAACCTAGAAATATTGTTATTAACTGTAGACCAGCTTTCTTGGGGACATTGCGGGAGTGACAACAATTAGGTTTAAAGGGATACACAAAGTTGTACTTCTGTAGAGCACAGAAGTAATGGTTTATTTCTTTTTTAAACAGAACATAATTAATAGAAAATAATAATCTTAATTTCCCTTATGTATTAAAACAATGAAAAATGACTGAGTCAAAAGACCATTGATTTGACTTAGTTCTGTACTTATTTAATATAAAGAAAAATTTGTTTAAAAAAACAAAACAAAACAAAACAATACTCCAAGGAATTCAGAAGCCTCCTACAAAAAACACTTGATCTATCTGACTCAGATTCAAGAAAACAGACAAAGTCTATAACAGCCTTTTTAAACAATGAAATTTGTAATACTTCTGAGTGCCTAGATTAAAATATAAAATCTGTCTTATAGTTGAAGGACAATTTGATATTACTATAAAAACCAGAAAAGAAAAGACAAGAAAATATTTAAAACCTCTATTTCAAAAGTTCTTCAATAAGAATGAATGCCTCGGGTTATCTTTATTTTACTGATTGAAGAGTTTCGTGTAGAGTTTGGAATGTATATGCTTTGTTGTTCAAAGAACATTTTCCATCTCATATTTTCCTATTTTGTTCGTCAAATTTCTGCAAATATTTTACTTTTTCTGGCAAGTCATTCTAAAATATATATATATATATATGTTCACTCCATGACTCTAGACTAAAAAAAAAAAAAAAATTCAAAAGAACTTGCCCCAGAAGTTTTTCAGAATGTTCACTCCATGACTCTAGACTAAAAAAAAAAAAAAATTCAAAAGAACTTGCCCATGAAGTTTTTCAGAAGTGAGTTAGATGACAACATTTCTGAAAAACTCTAGGAGATACGTTTATAACAGGGAGTCCAGCATCCTAATTAGACACTGAGTTAAATGTTTAAAATTTTGCCATACAAATATACTCCAGTGAACTAGTCTAGTCTCTATTGTTTCCTCAGCTTGATTTATTTATCAGTCCCGCTAAAACTCTCTCATCTCCACATATCTTAGAATCCCAAAATCTAGCATAAATTTTGGAGATTTTGTACTAAATGATTATATACTCAGAGGGAAATTTAAGGAAAAAATAAAAAACCCCAGTCATTTAAAAAAAATAAATCCTTATTATAATAGAAGTAACTTGTTACATTTTAAGTTACACTGCCCTATTTCTTGTTGTTGTTCCTATTTTTGTGTTGGTTTTTTTTTTTTTTTTATTCTGCACATTTGACAGGATTTGTAGCATCCAAATCTGCAGTCTGTTTCTAACACCTGGGCGAATGATATATATTTTTACTAAACCAAATGAAGACACATATTTTACAATTAAATGAATCCAAAATTGTTATTTTTTTGAGAAGTGAAAGAGTCTGAACAGGAATATTGTCTAAACAGAAATTTCATCATTGAGAGATTTCATCATTGAAAGAGAAATCATAGAGAAATCATAAGAGATTTCATCATTGTAGCATGATATATTTCTGGACTTTTTTTTTCTAAAACTTCTGTAAAAAATCAGGTGGACGCAATGATCAGGCAATCTGAACATGAATGTTTTCTTCAACAAGGTTGTTGGAGTGATGATTTACATCTAAACGAGCAGTATTTTTGTAGCAGTGTTGATCTCTATCATTGGTACATCAAGTTGCAAATTTAATGCTTCTGATAGATAATCTGTGATGACAGAAGGTATTAGTGAACTTCATGTAACTTACAATTCCAACTAATGCCTGCACAGATTACTGGGATTTGATAATGATTACACACATTAGTCACAGACACATGATTAGGCTATTAAGATTTCAATTGACTACCAAATTCTTGTTTTCTTGCCGTGTGTTCCTTTGGCCCCGTTGGATGTGCCAATCTAGGTTGTCAAAATTTAACCACAACTACATATATTTGTATGCTGAGCTGATCATAAGTAAAAATGAGGCTATGCAAGAATACAAAAGCTCATAATGCAACTACTTTGGGATAGTTGTGATTATTTAAATCCATTATCATTAAACTAATTGAGAGTACTGGACTTCTATGCTTACTAGAAACAATAGCCAATAAGGCTATAGGGAACTGGAAACAGTGTCATCTCACTCCTAGGATGAATGGCTGAAACAAATAAGGAAAATTAAGATAAAACCTTATAATTAAATTGCTGCTGTATTACAGTCTATTTGCATGTCTCTTTTTACAGATCTTTACATATGTATAGATATTATGCTGTTAATGCTAGGGCCGTCACTGAGACTTCTAGATGATCATAAAGTGTAATGAAAGTAATTGTGTGACAAGCTATAGAGCTGAAATAAATTGTCTATGTCACTCTTTTGGCTAATAATGATGGCAGTGATTATATTTACAATTTTTAGTTGCCAGCACTCTTAGGACATTTAAAACAGATAAAATGACACTGTTGTCTGAAAGTTTTTCATTATACTCCGATGCATAATTTTATTTTCATACACAAACTTTACTTGCAACAGATTATGTCCATGATGTGCTATGAGGTAGAATTTATAATGATGATTACATTAAAATTTTGCCTACATTTCCCCATCTTAGTCTTCTCTATGAAGACAGGACTCGTTTATTGCTGATGTGACCCAGGCAACATTTCCTCACTGTGGAAAATGACTGAAACTGTACTGAGCCATTTAGTAAGAAGAGAATGAAGTGAGTGAATTGTGACTGCCAAGTAACAACAAGGTATTCAGCTGTTCAGTAAAGTATTAGCCATTAATTAAATAGCTGGCCATCATGTCTTGATTTAACCCAGTTCTCCAGAGTGGAGAGCATACCTAACTTATGTTGCATACCTGAACAGTTATACAGTTATAGGTAGAATAAACCATTTGTATAAAGTACAAAAAAGTAGAGACATATTATCATTGTTTAGTTATCAACAATGTGCAGGTAAACCATTCATAAAAGTTGAAAAAGCATCTTCTTTTTTTCAGGGTTTGCAGATCCAAAACCAGTTTATTTTAGACCAATGTCAGCTTAATGTTGCACTTCAATTCTTGAATATAGGAATAAAATAACTAGTAGTTGCCTATAGTATAAGAAGACAATATATTTGTGTTACATTCTTAAAGAGATAATTACTCTCAATGTGCAATAAAATTCCATGTAAAACTGAACCTATGGTGATTTTTAGGTGTTTCAGTATGTGTCTCTTTAAAAGAAATATTAACATTTATAGTAATAACTTGCTGAAAAAATAGACTATCCTGTTTGGCTACTGATAGAAAAATACTGTGTAACATATGTAAAGCGAACTATACCAATGAATACCAAGACTGATCATATTTTTCCATACAGGCCAACAATAGACATCAACAGAAAACTGTAAGTACATAATGATTTAATTCCAGAGTATTATTCCAATACTCACTAATTTATGATTCAGGACAGGATCCCTTCATTTGCTATAAAGAGAAGTGTTAACTGAAAAAAATCTACAATTGTTTTCCTTCTTAATGTATATAAACCAGAATAATTTTTAATATATTATTTTTTTCTAGGCATAATACAATTTTATGAAAGGCAGACAATTAGCTGGGATTCCTTCAGGATCGTGAAAGAATAGTAATGGACAAAGTTTTGTATTATGTCTCCAGTACCTCCCTGAGAATAAAGTGTTTCCTTTAGGACATTTATAGCATCTGTTAATGTACAATACCACATGGTACATTCATATGATAATTTTATACTCATTTCAGTCATGGAAATTTAAATACTGTCATGTCACATTTAGAAATGATCATGTGATGGGACTGTTACTCTATTTCTCCAGATTGCTAGCCGTAAGGTTCTTACGTGATCAAATCTTATTTTGTAATGAAATAACCACATCCCTAAGATATTTTAGTTTTTCTTGGTACACATCCATATGTTTATGCAAATGGTCTCCCTGGCTACATCTTTCAGAACTCTAGGCCAACAAAAAAGAACTCATTATATTCATTTTTTTATAAACTTCTCAGCAAAGTTCTATGCTATAGGATAGTGTAATACCTCCAGAACTAAAGCACATAAAGGACTAGATATTAGAA
>NW_010258224.1:0-3848 GCF_000690775.1 Eurypyga helias
AAAAACAAACCCAAAAACCAACACCCCAAACATTTTCCCTTGTACTGACTTATGTTACTTTCTAGCAGGCTTACTGGAGCACATTTATTGAATGACACAACCAACAGCAGAGCTGAACATGCACTGCAAAGGCTCATTGTTTAAATAAATTATTCAGGAAATACCACTGGAATTTGTCAAAAGTCACCGGTGTAGGATAGTCAACTACTAGCCTCAGAACTACAATTTAACGTTGTGTGCTCCACCTCCGCTTACACTTCCCTCATGCACCTCCCTCTCATATTCTTCTCATTTTTCTGCTAATATAGCACTAATTTTCTTCCATCCTACAGGCATCTCATCTCCCTGTACACTCTCACACTTAGCTTTGAAACTGTAGCAACCATGTATAGTGAGAGAACTAAATATACTATATATATAAAACCCACAGATTCCCACAATATGGAGAACAAAGTGCACAGGTAAGAAATTCACCTTCACACCAAATTTTGCAGACTATGGAGACAGGGTATTGTTGTCAGAGAGCATACCCAGACTTTTATTTCTCTCTTACAGCCTCTTCTACCTTGCATATGCCCAGTAAATCACAAGTTCCCACTTGCCATTTCATTTTACTGTGCAAAGCGATGAGCGCTTTACCACAAATAATTGTAATTTCTTCCACTCCGTGCCACATCAGAACCTGCAATAAAGTTAGGAAGGTCCCCCCAGGCTTTTTTCCCTACCTCCCCTTCCTATTCAGCGCCATGTTAACTACTTCTGGGGAAAGCCCACTCACTGTTTTAATACTATGCAGTTACATGGGATATGCAGAATGGATGCATTTTGGGCTAAATTTTCCAATGTGACTATCCAAATACTTCATTCCCTAGGACAGGCAACTCAATTTTTCATGGTACTGAGCATATGCACATCCCACTGACATACATGGACATTTAACTTCAACTTTAGACATACACTTCAAGAATAAATGGACAAGTGTGGCAATGGTATGCCATGCTACTTTTAAAATGTCTTACAAAACAGAATTACATTGCAATATGTGTCAAATTGCCATTTCACTAGATGTAAGTACTTTAAAAATAATAATAGAAATTAAATTAGAAACCATATGCATAAAGTGTGTTTCAATAATTCTTGATTTTCTAACAAGTCTACAGCTCTAAACTTATTGCAGCTTGAGACTACTCCTGTGCAAAAGAAGAAAATGTAAGTAGGAATACTGTAGGAACAACAGACCTCTTGGTAGAATGTCAGAAGGCCACGGGCACAGAGAGAAAAAACACTTTTCAGGAATGACTATTTGCCCACTTTCATTTTTTCCTCAAAGCCCATCTCCCTCCTAAACTGGGTCAATACAGTTGAAAGATACATTTATATCTGAAACCTCAGAATCTTGGACACACGCAAATACATCCTAAAGAGACTGAGTGGTTCCTTCTTCTTTTCTTTTCCTCTTTCGCTGTTCTGCAAAGAACAGAAGCGTACAGTTTGAGTTGACACTGAAAGGCATATTCAGAGATGAAGGGCTGTAGTGCTCCAGCGGGCTCTCACCATAGAATCACACAAGGCTTCCTGACTTCTGCAGCTTCGCAGTTGCCCTGAACCTGTCATTTAGGGAAGAAGTTGCAGATGCTTGTCTTCCGTGTATAAAAACCCTGTTGTTGTCTTGTGATCATCTCATGCTTACCTTTCAGTCTCTTCCTCTCCTTCTGTAGAAGCTGTTTCCAGTAGGCTTGTTACTGTACAGGTTGATCAGATTCTCAGAGATAAAAACCCATCAGATAAAAACAATAAAAGGAATCTTTTCGGCTGAGTGTCAGGAAAATGTGAAAAAGTAAATTCTGTCAATATGCAAGATCACGTGAAAGCTCACATTAGTTGGGAAGATCTAAGGGGACATGATCAGAATGGTAAAGGTAAAAACGAGGCTAATAATGTTCCTATGGCTCAGTTGCTCAGCAAACTGGCATCAGGTTGCGAGTCTGTGAGGCATCAAGTCAGAAGTATAACAGAAGTATCAACTATTTGTTGATGACCTCGAGCACAAGGAGTCACTCATACTTACACCTGGCTTACTGGATTGCTTTAAGAGAGTTACTTTTCTTATCTGGACAGAAAGCCCTGAATCCCACAGACCTTAATCCTGTATGTCCTAGCGATACAAACCGATAAGTCAGGAAGTGGAGTCTGGCAGGAGTTGTCAGACCTGTCTGGCCCATTCCACCAACTACTGCATTTTGTTTTCCCCTGATAACTACTCCTGCACAAACACTCATAAAAATGAGGTGCTTCAAATACTACAGCAACCCACATTGCTTTTGGTGGCAGTTACTGCTCTCTCTCACAAACTTTTGTTATCACTTGCGCAGGCATTTTTACAGAGAAAAATGGTCAGAAACTAACCTAAGTGAATGCTTTAATATTCTATTTCCTTTCACCGTACCCTTTTTTTCTGAGAGGTTTTCTGTGACTCATTCCTATTTTCAATCACTAACTTGTTTTATACAGAAGAACTGTTCTTTCATGTCATAAAAATCTGGTAGATGATTAGGTCATGGCCACAGGAATGCTGGCTAGCCTGCAAACCATTTCACAAGGTACCTTATAGTGTGTCTAGGGATGCAGGTTCTGTGGGCAAGAACCAACATGCTAATTTTGTCTTGAGTCCACAGTACCTTCATCCAAACCACAGAAAAAATCAAGGTAAACAAAAAAGCCATCTTCTGAGACTGATGTTAACAAAAATCATTTAGAATGTTTTAGCTGAGTGTTTAAATGGACAGCTTTTGTCTGCATGGTTTGTTTTTATATCTTTTGTGATCTTTTCCCAGCATAGGTATTTTCTTAAAAAACAAGACTTTGAACATAATCATTAAGATTTCCTGTATCTTTTGACTGACACCTAGAATACTGAGTATACTGTTGTTATTACAGGGACTATTACATTATACATGCAATTTAATAGACAAGGAACTCAAAACGTATAGATATCGAAATGGGACATACTGAAACGGGCTGATCAGATAGAAAAGGAGTTCAAGCAGTTTTGCTATCACAGGGATGGCAGCTGTATCCTGCTGCCTCAGAGACTTCCGAGTCTGTTTCACTGCCTCTCAGGAAACAAGAAGACATCAAACTGAGCAGAAGGAATGATGCCATTTAATGGTCTCCTTGTGTTATAATAGCATAAATGTCTTAAAAATTGAAGTGTGTATGTCTACGTGGACTAGACTTCAGAAATTATTTTCTTGTACTAACTTTAACTTCTTACAATTTTAGTACAAACTAATCTACAAGGAAAATCCAACACTGACCCATCACAGTTGTTTTTGACAGAAAGTGTATTCTGAGGTTATATTATTTGAGAACCTAAGAACTGACACAAAAATCAGACACATAATCCATTTAGGCCAGCATCCAGCTCCCAAGCCATCCTTACCCCATGCTCTTCCCTTCCTATACCGTCTGTGTTTCTACTCTAATGCAGACCCCATGCCATTGGCAGAGCATTCCATGCACAACCACATTCAGTGGTTCCTGAGGCTCCCTGTGGTATATAAAGCCTACCTCTTGAGTCGTGCCCCAACCCTGATAACCTCCCATGAAGGGGAGGGGGGAAGGAGGAGGATGGTGGTTCCTTGATCCTCAAGCTGTCTGCCTGAAAAGTAAGTATATTTGGCCTGAATTACTTTTTGCAGCAGGAAGCCCAGCAAATGGTGAGATCTGTAGCATGTCTTTGGTCTTTAATGACCCCAGGTGTCCCTTCCCAAAAGAAAGAATAGAAAACTGGCCCAAAATTATCAGAGCCCATTAGTTCCCAGGACATTGACTAAAAGGGCAGGAAT
>NW_010258224.1:3879-16494 GCF_000690775.1 Eurypyga helias
CTTATGTAAATTCAAGAAGAAACTATTGCCATTCAACAGTTTATCTACCTAGACATGCAAAATACCCCAAATACACACAGTTTATTGAGGACAAAATAACTTTGTCCTCATGTTTAGGCCATTCCCAAAAAATACTCCCTCCCCTCCTTTGTTTGCAGCAGCTGCCCTCAAGCACTCCCAAGTGTACAGTGTTACCTGTCCAACCACCCAAATCCATCATTAGAAACAACTTTCTGTTCTTAGCCCACCCAGGAAATTTTGAAACTTGGCATCTAATCAGGAGGTAGATACATGCTATCAGAGGCTGGTGGTAAAGATGTAGTTTTTGATGGGTAATGCCAGGAGAAATGCAGCTGGCTACTGTTTCCTAAAAATAACAGAAGTAACAGTGCTCCTCTAATAGCAAAGGAAGTCCAGTGTGACTCACAACCCCACAGCACTTTTCTCAGGAATGGCACATGGGCCTAGCTGAGAGTGGGTCCTTGCAAGTGTGGTGTTTTACATGCTGCCAGGACATAGCTGGGACAACCGTGATGTGGACCACAGCTGGCATACTCACACACTGGAGTAGCAACTGCCTGGCACGGACAGGAGATAGATCTGTGTGTGCTACGTGTTACCTTGCTTCCCTGATACATAATGGCATTTCAGGCCAGAGCTGGAAGACAAAGGTGCTGCCATCAAAGTAGGCAATTGCCCTTTTTCCTTACCAGGCCTTCTTCACCCTGGTTGCTGTGGAAGTTTAGGCCACCTGAGAATTACGGACTCTGTTCTGTATGTGTTCAGTCAGCAATTCCAAAGAAGGATCTCCAGGCACAGAGAAACTCTTGTCAGAAAGCAATGAACAACCATGGGTGCGGTAACCACCCTGGTTACATCTGCAGGTGGTTGTTTTCACTGAGCATCGTTTGAACAAGATGCTTTTGGCTGCACTGGTGCTCTTGTACATAACCTCTGTAAGCGATAACCCAGCATAGAATTCCTCCCTGGTCCTTAGAGATGTTCCTTCTGCGAGTTATGTGACCAGTAGAATGGGTGGTCTGAAAGCATCCCTTTTCCCTTGAGTCTTTGGAGAGACCCAGCATCTCTCCAGGGTGCATGGGTGTAGCTTGAGGCGCAGGGTGCTGGTTCTGCTCTGCTGCCCTGCATGATGTGTGCTGGCAGCTTGGGGCTAACCCCAGCAGGAGGTCATCTAAACTGCCTGAGCACGCACAACCGGGAGACCTGATAAGGACAGACCACACCAAATGGCCTATGACAACTCAAAGGGCAACAGCTTTGTTGGCGAACGAACAGGCAATAGAAAAACTATTTTTCCATTTTTAAATTACTACCGTGCAACCACATTTTTAACACTGCATACAACTCTAGGCACTTCATGATGCAAAAGCCATTCTGCAGAACTAGAAAATGCACAGGTATGGCTGAGCAAAGGTAAGGAACAACTAGTCCTCAAGACGCTAAACAGGCAAGGACTCCTCATTCTAAAAAAAAAAATAGGATAAAAAATAATCTAGATGTATGGAATCATGAATAGGACTAAGGTAATGAAAAGGAAGCTAATATTTACTGTTTCTCCTAACACAACAACTAGAGTATTAAAATGAAATTATCAAGCAACAAACAAAGAGGATTCTATGATTCCATGAAAGAGGAGAAAGTGTATTTTCATACCACACATAATTAAACTGTAGATCTGTCAAGATGTTGGAACTATAAATAGATTCATATAATTTATTCATTTAGAAAAAAATTATGAGGAAACTAAAGTCCATGCATGGCTATTAATACTATGGAATTTCTGGATTAGGAAATTCCTAGACATCAGATTACTAGAAATTGGGAGAATACCACGTTGTATTTGCCCACCTTCTGTTCCTGCTCTGCCCAGTGTTCTCCCAGGCATCAGGTCAGTCACTGTCAGAAACAGGACAACTGGGTGCACTGACTTTTGGCTGCAGGTGGGCCATATGGCATCTGCATTGTCACACTGCACCTCAGTGCTCTGGTTCACCAAGATGTCCAAGCATATCTCCCCAGCTGCTTTTGGACTTTACTAGGCTATCTGGATCTAGCAAGCTGCAAGAGATTTTGGGTTCTGTGGTTTCTCCACAGCCAGTAAGGTAATTCCTGTGTTATCAGCTGCATCTTTGGTGCTGAACAGGTCCTAAGGCTTACCCTGGTCCTAAACTGGAATAACACATAAATCCATGAATCCAGACATCTTGATCATGGAGGAACATTTTTTAACAAAAATCCTGCTTGTTAGTTTCTGTCCTACCATGTTCACTGAGGTGGGTTAATGGATTTTTTCCGACCAATTTTACTAGTTATAGCAAAATACTGACAGTTCGTTAAGTGAAGGGCTCCTGCAGCAACCTGTTTTTAACTTTGGTACATTTGCTCTACTTTTCTAGCCTAGTAACTAATTTTAATGAGAGTGCCTATTTTTGTCAACAGTTCAGCTGCTTCATTCTTAAACACTTTCTGAATCTTAGATATATACCATCTGGTCTCAGAGACTTGTTACTCTTTCATTTATCCATTTGCTTCTGCATCTGTTCTTCTGACACCTCAATCTCTCACAGAGCTTCATTTTTATTACCTGAAAATACTGACGCACTATGACTCACTGCCACCTGAGCGGTAAGCTACCTAATCATTTTTGATAATTATCAGGTCAGCCTCTATATGCTAACAACCACTTAGCCCATTTGTATTGAAAATCAGGATAGAAACCTGAACAAAGCAGCAGCAGCCGCCAGCATTCAGTTCCCCTGGAATCTCTTGCCAATGAAAGATTTTCATTTTGCTGTAGAATTCTGGTAAATTTGAAGCAAAAAGAGTGGTGTGATGTTGGTTGATTTTTCTACTTCTGAACTCCCTGAATAATACATCTGTAAGCAGAATTAAAAAGATCAACCCTAAAGACAAACAGAAACAGAGATTAGCTAAAATTCCTTTTTTCTTGTTTCTGTCTCAGTTTTTTGCCTTGGGGAAATTTGAGATATTTGAAAACAATTTTGTGTATCATTTTTACTGTAGTCACAGATAAACAATCAATATTAATACAAATGTATTGCAAGGCATATTGATCTGTAGCTGCTGCAATTGGTCTCTGCACGTTAATGATCCTTTCCTTATTACTTAAATCCCAAGTTGCAAAGGCTATACTGTAAGAATGACATTTCAGAAGATTTTGCAGTATCTTGGAAGAATTTTGTCCCCTCCCTAGGAAAAAATGGTACAGATTTCAGCATCTTTATATTTCATAATTAAACACTGAAGATCTGGAATTATCTTAAGGTCCAAATAAACTGATTAAATTCAGTGAAATCAACATAACAATTTTTACTGATTTACAAAAAGCCCTAGAAGGTCTTGCTTAAAAACAGGTTCAAAAAGAAGGATGAAATATACTTCTTCATAAATAAAAAGAAATATATGACTTGATAAAGAGAATCTGCATTTCATTTAAAAATCAGCTAATGATAGAAAAAGTAATTATTTTGACTAAAGAAGAGATATGTTTCTCAGTTTATGGAAAGATCTTTTCTGGTACTCTATTACTAGGAGTAGTAGACTAAATCATATACAAGATGGCTACCAATTTGTAAATAATTACATTTAATTGACAAATAACTGCACATTTTACTTTCACAGTTTATTTTCTCCAGGTGCCTGATCTTCACTGAGCCACATTATAAAAACCCAGGAGATATGCAGGGCACAACAGCAAAAACTAATTGGGACTTTGGATAGACAAAAGCCTTTTAAATTCTTACTGGATCCTTAGTGAGCAAGAAACATCATCTGCAATCAAAACTGAATCCACTTCAGTAGCTTTATTCAATGCTCTGTTATAAAACTGATAATAAAGAAGGTAAGATGCCTGTTTTATCCGAAGAAATGTGTTATATCAATATTAGTCAAATTTCAGAGAAAAATGGTTTGGGTGCTAAATGGAAGAAAAATGTCTTATTGTCTCTACCTTAAGTAATATATAATTTTCCTCTGTGTCCTCTGGTTTAATTCTCACATGTTCATATGACTCTTTTAATAAATATATTAATTCCATAAATTTATGCACACTGCAAATAATTTCTTTAGAGTCACTCTTCTGAATATACCTTCCCTTTTCCCTTACTTTTAAGAAAGTTTTTTTAAAAACAATCTTTCCAAATAACTATTCAGGGTACTTGCACTTCTGGAAAGCAGCATCAGAATTTCGAGTACAGAAGAAAAATCAAAGTTCATTGCAGCAATTTCCTCATATGGAGAAAAAAGGCTAAGGCAGGGTAGGCCCTGTGTCCTTACAAAACAGAAATGTCCTGTGACACTTCAGCTACTGCCAGCAGAAACAGAAAGAAAAGCTGCAAGATAGTCAAAAGCCTAACTTCAGCATCTCGGGAGTTCGTAGTTCTTATCTGCCCACTTAGGTCATGTGGAATCTCTAAACCTCTTCCAAAGAAATCTGTATAGATAATGCAGCACAGAAGTAGCAATCTTTCTAACCTTCCTACTGTATTTACATGAAAAAAGTACCAACCCATCTCCCTGGTGAAGAGGTAACAGCTCAGGCACAGATGTATGTCACAACCTAAGCCTTCAAAGAGTGAGTCCTGTTAAGGCTCAACTTTTTTAAATTCTGAGAATACAGCTAATGTAGGAGACCTGTGAATCATGCTGTAACACAGGTTTTTCTTACTCTGTGCAACTAACAAAAACACAGTGTTATTTAATAGATAAAATGTGCTCACACTGACACATTATGTCAAAACCTGTGCTACTAGTCATGCTGTGTAGAAGCACTAAGGCCAGGGGCACAGCTGCCTCCAGACAAACGCACTGAACAGGTAGCTCAGAAAAAAGAAGGGAAACACACAATTAAGGATTTGAAAGCACATTATGTAAGTGCACTGTTGCGTGCCTCTGCTTGCTGGGTGTGATGGGTGTTACGCCCCTCTTCCTCCTGCCTCCCATAGGTCTGATCTGCAGCAAAATAGTACCTGACAGCTCATGTGAAGAATGCCTGGGAGGCTGCAGGCATCCTTTCTTTCAGCACTGCTGGTCTCCTTGTCAGTCTGTGCTGAAGGACGAGAGTGGCTACCAAGAACCAATTAAGCAAAGCATTCTATGATTCTTCCAGGATTTAAGCCACCTCAGGCTGCAGCGAACTGGCTTTATGAAAGAGCCAACCAGCTGACCACCGTATATAGCCACAGCACTTGTTTACACAACACAACAGCCTCTTCCTGTTGTCAGCCAGATTCTGACATTTTAGCCCAAACTATGGAAATGAATGGTTCAGCTTGGCAGCCTCCCACATCAGCTCCCACAACAGTTAAAATTCTGCAATTCCCAGGTCATCAATTGTTACAATCTTAACATGGGTTAGCTGGTATTTTATCAAAGGCATGACTCTCAATGAGTCTCAAACACCTGAGAATATCAAGTTTTATTTCTCAAGATGCCTTTTTTTTTTTTTTAGCCTGCACATGTGGAAAAACCCCACCCTGAAAATATAAACTAGATATTGCAAGAGTAAACAGAAACAACCCAAGGGCTTATCCTTTATAAAATAATGACTTTAAAAGCCAACCTCAATTGTTATTTTTATGTTTCACTCATCATTTGGCATTTTCAATTTCACCATTTTTTTTTCTACAGTTATACACATACTTGTCATGGTTTCCTTCAATTGATTAGATTTAAACAAATACTATTACTAATGTAATCCTCCAAATAAGTAAAATATGCAGCTATGCAAAAGTTGCATGTGTTCCATGTTGTTAAAGTCTCCGTAATCCCTTTACATTAGAGATAGGTGTGTATACACACACAAACACATATAGTCCATACATACACTACTGCCAATAAAAAATTGCTAGTGTTATTAGGTTACATAGATCAGGTATGAAAACCACAAAAAGTTCCAGAATTCAATCAACCCATATATATTTGACCATGTCAAATATCTGCTATACAATACAGTGCATGCCAAGATGTACACATGCTGAATACTGTTTTTTCAAGGGACCCCTATCTCTTTCAGGACAAATGTTCTGTCAAAGAACAGCTACTTAATTTCTTCTCTTATCCTCCTTCTTGACATGTGGTTCTAGTCTTATTTACCAGATACTATTAAAAAATCCTATTCTGAAGAACTACTTCTTTTCTCATTGGCAATTATAAAGCTAGTACCATTACATTATGTCACAGTGTTTCAAAGATACAAATGTGCTGGTTTTCGCAGGGTATTTTTAAGGTAAGATGGAATCAATACACTATGTGAGTGAATGGGAGAACTGAAACTTGAAAATTTAAGGTGAAAAGTATTTGTGTGGGAATTTAGGGTTTCCAGCATGAGAGAACTCCTTATTTTCAGGTTCCAGAGTTACTGCACATTCTAGATTCCTCTGATGTCTTCAGATGCAGATAGGAATTATCCTCAGCACTTCCATAAGGCAGAGCACAACACATCACAGGTAGGTATCAAAAAAGCATGAGATGTAATAAGAGATTACCCAGGATATATTTGGATTTAAAAACTGCCTACCATATTTTCCTACAGGAACTGTGTATCATAGGAGAGAGGGGGATCCAGTTCTTTATGGGAACACTCAACTGTTAACTGTCAGATCAATTCTTCTGTATACATGCCCAACCCTCCCTGATTTATGATGTGGCTTCGAAGTACTGTAACATCAGAGGTAGGGTCCTTGAGGCAACAGAAGGTCTCCCTCACCAGATATCCTGGATTACTGTGCACCCTATGCACAGAATAAAAAACATATAATGGGGAAAAACAACAGGACCATAATAGTCACTTAAATGACTACTGATGCTTCAGACAATAGTCCAAAGCTGCTTCTTGCTAACACTAAAACAAAACCCCACCAAGCAAATGAAAGACCAAGAAGACACTTGGGATAGAATATAGCTCTTCCTGAAGAGTAAGTAAATGATGGAACAGGATATTGTGAATAAAGGGGTAACCTTAAAAATAATCAATGCTATCATTCCCTACAATGCTGTATTACATATAGACAACCATAGAAAAAAGCTTATGTGTGCATGCACACACGCAATTAGCAGGTCTTGCATCTCTTTACTGCTCTTTTTCATTCGTGTTAGCTACTTCATTATGTTCTTTTGTCCTCTTTCTTTTCCCTTCCTCTTCTGCCCCTTCAGATGCTTTCTGCCTAAAGCATTTTTAATCTAGCAAGCAAGAGACACTTTGTCAAGTCAACATACCAAGAACAGAGAACAGGTGATAGAAAACAAACAGAAGAAAATTAATCTACAGAAATAGTACAGTCTAGAAACAGCACAATTAAAACTGCTAGCTCACTCAGCTTGATCTTTTCTTTGGGTTGATCTTCGCCTTTGCTGCTGCGTATAACCTTTTCTGACCGTACCTACTCCAAAAGTCTTGCTAATGTGATTCAAGTTACTGACTACAAATGCAAATACTAATCTAGACATTACACAAACAAGGAAGAGGAAAACATTTTCCTAAAATGGTTTTGAGGTTTTTTTAAATCATTTATCTTACTATATTAGAATAAACACTGATTTAATAGATATGTATTATAATATTAGAACACCGGGTTTTTTCCTTGAATAATTTAATGAGGCTCCCAACTCTCTATACTTTTTCCAAGTTCTGTATAGAACATGACTTGTTAAGCAACAAAACACATAGGTAATGCCACAAGTTAGTCTGAAGGGACATCTGCAGGGTGCTATAATGCGCAACAATGATTTAGATTTGAAGTATACGTTCCTAATCTATATAACAAGATTAATCTGTTAGTTTTTTCAATAATCAAGTTAAAATTACTATTTCCTCTTGTAACGCTACTATGCCTATCATCTTCTCCTACACGAAAGGTATAAACAGAGCTGGGGCTTTAATAAAAATAAGATAAATACATAAATAATTAAAAATCAGTCAATACAAGGCTGAGGATACAAAGTTCCAGGACTGGCAACAGTACTGAAGAAGCTGAGGAAAAACTCTCATTGACTTCAACATGCCCTGGGTCTGGTCTTTGGCCTACACTATGCAAGTAAGTACATATAAATTATACAACAGAAGTACGCAGTACATTATCTGTTATAACTACACTTATGTTACCAGTTTGAGTTTTGAACAAATATGCGATCCGTTTCTGTACAAAGCCCTCAGGCTCATCTTTCACCAGCAGCAGTGAGAATTTTGCCTGAATAAGATACCCAGGCTCAAAATTAGTACTGCTAACTGTATGTCACATCAGTGTTTTTTTGTCAGATGTTATGAAATACTAATTGATAACACAGCACATTTCTAGCTATCTTAAGTTCCTTGAAAAACTTAAATATTAAAAGGAAGCACTTAAAGGCTCAGGACAAATGACGAGTCCATGGTGTGTTACAGATTTTGTTTCTTTGCTTCTGAAGCTGTCTGGTTTGAAGGTCATCCTGCAATTTACCAGAGACAATGGAGATTTTCAGTTTTCAGGTATTTCTTGCTAACAAACCCATGATGATACCAGAAAAGAAGGATTTACAAAAATTCACAAGATTGTGTATGTTTACCAGAGTACTCCAATGGAAATCTGACATCACTACTGTCAGTGGTTATGGATATCAGAAATGAAGGTTATTTTAATACTTAGATATTTTTTGTTCTCTCTTATAAAAATACATTCTTTAAGCCTGTTTATTAAAAAGCCTTTCTAAACTATGCTTTTAAAATGACCACTCATCGTGTATCTAAAAACACTTCTTAAAAATTCATTATAAAGTTGTGATATTTAAATTATCATACATCTCCTATCTCCTACCCACCTTACAGAAATGACAACCTCTGAAGCAGTCAACATCTTTGCATTAAGGGAAGGTATATGTGTGATTCTGCGTAGTAGGAAAAATATCAAGCTTTCTGACACATTCAGTTCAAGTGTTTCAAATATAGTAAGTTAAGAAACAAAATCTCAACCCTTGTCCTGTTGAGTGTTAATAAAATTCCATCTGGTCACTTAGGAGCTGTGCCAATATTACCACACAATGAGCCTTTGAGCCATTTGAATGTTCAAGAGTCATTTGACAGCTTTTTTTATTTACCTTTTTTTATATATCAAATACGCACCTAATAGTGCACAGATGGCTAGGTTCTAACAAGTTTACTTGCATGTAAACTTGAAAGTAACCTTGAAAATAAACTGCTGAGGTTTTGCTTTGGGTTGTTGCTTGGGATCATACATGTTTTACAACATTTAGGATTGTTCAGTTTACTGCTGCTAGAAGTTCCTTATTAGGCAAATACAAAGTGAAAGTGAAAACCTGGTGCATAGATGTTCTAAAACTTCCAACGCAGTAAGAATCTGCCCAGTGCCAATGGAATGGGAGTAGGTACAGGGAGTTAGTCACAGTGGGCAGCAAGTTAAAGAAATGTTCAGTGACAAAGATCTTCACAGGGGAAACAAATCTCAAGCTTAAAACAAATTAAAAAGAAGTTATAAATGAAATTAGCTTAGCTGTTCCTAATTAAAAAGACATAAGACATTCCATTATGCAACAACACTTATGCAAATTCCATTGTCCTTCTTGACAATAAGATACATATCCTAAACCAGCTGATCTACTGCACTTGTTTCCATAAAAAGAAAACTGCAGGGATGTGGTTTTGCCCCAGTTCTCTATCCCAGCAGAAGGTTAAGAGTTGCAGCCTCTACATCTTGTCAGACAGGGGAACTTCACAATGATGTTCCAAAGGGCACATATATTCCTTAGATTTGAAGCCTTAATGGTGGTTTATGCTGTTCTCCAGAGAAATTTCAAAATCCGCTTTTCTTTGTATTTAATTTCCCCAAAATTAAAAAAAAATCTCTACTTTTAATTACAAGCTACACAATAATTCCAAACTATGCATGAAGTTTCAGCCCTGAAAATATACTGTTTCAATCTGATGAGTGCATGCAAACAAGTCTGTCATGAAAATGATCTGCCATTTGTGCTATTATTTAGTTTTCAGTGAAAGTTTGTTGGAAAAAGATTGGTTGCAAATCTAATACTTGACTCTAAAGCCCTTTATTTACAAACATCTTACAGTTAAAAAATCATACACGGAAGTACTTGTTTGCCTGCATCTCCTACTAATGTCAGTCTTGGCAAAACATTTTTGTCCCAAGGAAGGCAGGGAAAGACCATCACTTAAGAATGTGCCTTTCCTCCTGAAAACACAATTGTTAAAACCTGTAATTCAAAACTTTCCTTTAACCACAGAAGAGTTGATAGAAGTATGACAATCTGCTCATGGACCAGAGAAAAAGGTTTTTAATGTTCCTAATGTCAGTGAAGGATCTGAAGGAAATTAAATCGATCCTGGAAAGCACTGCTCCTTGGCTGGTGAGATTGCCTAATGCCACTAGTCCTCCAATTCAGCAGTTTAGCACAAATTACTAAAACGGCACAAAATCAACAATATGCACTTTGTAGGCAGATTGTGGTGCCCACATATTGTAAACTGAAGACTAGATTGTCAATAATTTCTCTGTAAGCTTTTAGGGCCAAAATGTACTCTAGAGTTTGTTTTTATAGGTAACATGTACTGCCTTAAACCTGGTGTTACTAAGATTAGTAGACATCTGTGGTTAATCCCTCTAGTGATAAATATTTACCGATTAATGCAATTATTTGTTCTCACTTGGGAATGCATAGGATGTAGAGCATCAATAAAAGCACTGCAGTGATAGGTTCAGCTCAGATGCTCTCTAGAAGAAAAGGATTCAACTGAGTTTTCATGTAAGACTGACATAAAACTTCATAATAAGATGGCAAAATTAAAATGGTGCACAAAATGCTTAATATAACCCCATTTTAAGAAATATTTCCACAAAACCCACTAATATTTTGCATGACTGCTGCAGTTATAAGTGATTATTAACCTCTGCACAGCATTTAAGAGCTTTATTTAGTAAAAATTATACAACAGTGACAATGCAGTAAACATGATTCTGATGTTCTGAGGCAGCACATTACAGTACATATGCACAGCTGGGTAAATCATAATCCAAATGTTATAGGACTCAAGTATTACTTCAAACCACTACAACGAACATTTGAATGAGCGAGAAGAAATCTGTATCCACTGAAAATATGTTTTTGGAGAGAGAAAATCTGACAATGCAAATCAGGGGAGGGGAAAAAGTCTTCAGAAGAAAGGGCTATGTTGTATGTCTTAAATCTCATGACTCTTAATTGAACTATTAATCCCCCATTCTGCAATCAGTGTGTGTTTGGACAACATCCCAAAAACAAGTGAAATGCTCCCAAGAGACATGTATTTGTAAGAAGCTCAATAAAAAAGGCAACCAACATTTTTCCCCAAATAAATATATTTTTAAAAGACAAAAGACTTCTGCAAAATGCCATTTGTTACATTAAATTGCAAGTCATTTGTTTCCCCCACAAGCAGAATCTGAGTGTGTTGCAAAGCGGAGGAGTGCTTTGCTTTCACTGCTTAATAACCATCTCTCAGGCTAAGTAAAGAGCCATATTGACAGAAACCGAAAGGAGTGAGGCTCTGCATGCAATCTGCCAGCCTCAAGAATGAAGGGCAGAGCTAATAGCAGATGGGGAGGACAAACAATTCTTAGGGATGTGTTTCACAAGGGATGCAAGGTTCTGTGACAACTCAGTACAGTCACAAATGTTATGGCCCCCAAATCAAGAATGTTCACTGTACTGTCAGACATTTATCCCTCCGATGACCAAGCAGATTTTGACTAACCCTTAAATCACAGGTGAGGAAAAAACCAATTAGCTTTACACAGTGGTGAGTCTAGGAAACCTACCTCCCAATTCACTCATAGCTGAGTTCTGGAGAAATTTAACCTTTTTTCCTTTGAAGTTCCATATACACTCAGCTTAAGCTCAAACCCAGAACTCTCCTAATGCTCTCAGACCGGTTAATAACCAAATTCAACTATTAGCCTTATTGGGATCTCTGAGCTAGTGACTCTTCTGAAGGGCCCTTCTTCCAATGTGCCCCATACATACAGGCAACATATGAATTTTTGGAGAAAGGTACTAGAGGCCTACAAAAAGTAGATGGCAAAAAAGTATTTAAACACAATTTCCCAGAAATGTACTCAAATCAGATTTTTATATTTTTCATCCGAAGACTAAAACACCTTCCACCTCTTCTGTTGAGATATATCTTATAGTAAGCAGTCACTGCATAAAACAAATGAGCAGTCACAGGAAAAAGTGCTGGAACACCTCCATCTTTTAAAAAAACGTGCCTTGACTAATAGCCTATGAATGCATACCACTATTAGGCCTAGTTTTCCAGCCTGTTTGAGGCAGGCTCAGCTTCCGTTTCAGGCAGAAAAAAGCCTGGACTAGTGGCTTTTCTGGGTAAACCTGTGCCTACCCCAAGGAAGGTGAAGGTGGTAACCCAGCTGCACCTCTTCCTCCATTCACATTTGAAAAGGAAGAGGAATAAAGGTTCAGACTTTCATAGATGAGGTACAGGCATCCACCTCTAAAAATAATTCCAGGCCCTGGGCTTAAGGCAGAAATTGTGCTGATCAGAAAATGGTATGCATATTAATTATAGGTGGT
>NW_010258224.1:16505-21457 GCF_000690775.1 Eurypyga helias
TGTTCTTACTCTGAACTCTCCAGGCACTGTTTAGAGAGCCAAAACTCCTGGCTCAGGTTTCTGAATGCAACACTGGGAACCAGCATCTAAAATCCAGAGTATATGGGGAATGCAGTCCTTACCTAAACATGTGTACTGAGGAACTTCTGCTGCAGTAAATATAAAGTAGGTAATGTTAATATCCTGAAATGCCACTTTCAATCATTGTTTCAGAGAACTGGATCACCATTAACTGCAGTTGTGCTATTACACTGGTCTGTAATGTCAGTAAATGACCCAACATAGGCAGACTATTAGAGGACTGATCTACTGATTGCCTGCCAGTCCTTCTGCCATGAGAGCTGAAAGATACAGGGATACTTCAGAAGGCAGAGACGCAGGGAACAGAAGTCAAAACCCAGCACGATTTTTGGAGAGGCGATTTCCCGACCAGCTCCTGCATGTAACAAGGATGCTGCAGCCTTTAGCGTAACTGAGTGTTCTGAGAAGTTATTCATGGACTGCTTGACAGTCAAGAGATGCTAAGAATCTTTGCAACAGCCTGTCAATCATCTGAAAAACTCCAACAATGTGCCCTAGCCCATCCTCCACTAGGAAACTTGTTCTAACATTAAGGAACAGCAGAGTCCTCTCTATATCATATGTTCATTGTGTTTGTGCCAAGGAAATTCCTCTCGGTCAGCACATATAACTCCCACAGATGCCAGCCATAAAGGGTCCACAGTTGAGGAAACAATCTCTCCTATTAAGTTTTCCAATTATGTTTTTCTGAAATGTTATTTTCTTGATTATAATTGATCCTTTGAAAGTGGAAGGGGAAGTGGAGAAAAGATTAGTTCATAAGTTGCCATGCATTAAAGGAGGAAAGCATGGAGACACTTTCATGGAGCAAATGTTTGGATTCCCCACAAACCAAAAGCTGCTGTCAATTTTAACTACTGTTGATAAGCTGAGGTTTTAATGAAATGGGAGGAAAAGACCAGGATGCTTCTGTATCAGTAGGCACAGATCAGTGAAGCTTTGTTCCTGGCCATATTCCATTTACTTCCAGAAGAAGTATATAAGAATAACAATTTTAAGAAGCATTATCAAGATTTAATATCCTTCATCTCCATTTTATTAACGCACAAAAGCCTCATATGCAATTTTATTATGGTAATATTAATTAATGCAGTCAGCAATTGATCCTTAAAGCAATATTTATCAGAAAAATTGCTAATGTTTCCGCTATAAGCACAAAATAAAAAGTCTCTCCTTTCTCATGTCCCTTTGAAACAGACAGCTAGGCACAGTAAGAATACCCCAAGCACGCTGGGAACACACTGCTCAAGAGACCTGGAGGTTACAGTGCATGCCACGTAAAACACGAGGCTGCAGCGTGCTCTCAAAGTAAATAAAGCAAACTGTGTATTGGCTGTATTAGAAGTGTGGCCAGCAGATCAAGGCTCTGCTTGAGGCCTGACAAGCATTTGTGTATCCCAAAATTCTTTGTCTGATTCCAGGTGTCCCACATCAAGAATGATACTGAAAAACTACAGAGTCTTTACAGAGGTAGGACAGAGCTACCAAGGTGGGCATGTGCCCACAACACATGACATGTAAAGTGAGGTTGGGGCTTCTCTGGTCTGGCAAAGAGGAGGCTAAGGGGGCTTGCAGCTACCTGAAGGGATGTTACAAAGACTACGGAGGCTTCAAGTAGTAGACAAAGTCATAGTTGGGCTGGTGCTAGGGTTGGCAACAGTCCTGCTTCAAAATCCTTCCAAATGACAATTGTTTATTTTTTCTGTGATTTTCAGCTCAAAACATCTTCACTGTTTCTACCACTGGGCTTATTACAGTGTCTCCAAGTAGGACATGCTTATTACAGGTACGTCTAAGTCTTGTTGTGTGACAGAAATGAAACTGCTTGGTCTTACTAAAAATTAGTAGAGCACAGATTGGAAATCTCCTGATCTGACCATTTCTGCTAACACTTATGTAACACATCTTTTCCTTTTCCTTCCAAACAGGTAGGTATCCTTTTGTTCTACAAAACATGTAGTAGTTTGGGGCTCAAGAAGAAAAATCCTCAAAACACAGGTAAGAGAGGACTTCTTTGTAAGTATAAAATTACTTCCTTTCTCTTGCTAACATACTGTTTATTATTATTGTGAGTTTCTTGTCTTGCATTTAACTCAAAAGCATATGTATTTTTGGTACTGCTTGAAATCCCATATATGAGAAGACAGACTGATTGTAAAATACATCGGAGGCTAAATCTTAGTACTGGGGAAAAGCAACTTGTTGATTATGATTCAGAATTACCTTGACTTGGTAAATCCTTCATATTATCCCAGAAGGATCTGAGCACAACTTTGAAAAACAGAAAAGGTAGACTCCCCTTCATTGGCGTTCAGTTATAAAGACAAACTGGAAGAGTTGAATGAGGTTCTGTAGCAATATTTTAAGACAGAAGAAGGGTTAATAATTATTTCTATCACTCAAAAGAAATAATAATATTTAAAATGTGACTTCTGGTTAAAAAAAAAAATCTCAAAATTTGTGAGATGACAGTATACATGATACAAATGGAACTTAAGTACCACAGAGGTGATTTTGTGAACTGTTTAATAGTACAACCACAAAAGTCTATTAACTCTCCACATTCCTATTAAAACAAGTGGTTAGGAACTTCCACGCCTATTAACTGCTACAAGACTATATTTATGTAATGAAATAAATATCAAAATATCCAGAAACTTTATATTTTTAGGTGAATAAGGAGTTGTGGTCTGAACGCAGTCCTTTGAAAATGTTGGGTGTCATAATGACAGCTAGAATTAAACCTTTTGCACCTTGATACCTCTTTTAATGATGCAGTGTCACACCAGAAAACCACATTTTATGAGGAAGTGTTTTCACATATATTGAACGAGTCTCTCTGTTACACATTGTGCTTTTCATTTGTTAGGCTACTTGTTTACTTTCATGTTTCAGAGTTCAAGGTTAAAATCTGGTTTTCCCTTATTTCCCTATCTGGTTCAAATAGCAACCTTCTGCAACACATTAACTGTAAATCCTGCATGAGAATGGAGTAGAGAGGAAGAAATCGTTTTACAACATACTGTCTTGGTCTTGTTGTTTTCACTTTTTTAAAGAAACAGACTGGTGGGGGAGGACTAAATCTGAGTTTGGGTTTCTCTCCATCTTCACTTTTCACGTAGTTAAACATAATTTCTTCACTCCCTCACTTAAAAGGCTATTTAGATGAAAACATGTTTATAGATCCCTCTGAAGATGTCTCTTTTTTAAAATGATAGCACTCAGTGCTCTTATCTTTTCAGTAACTGTCTGTCACCCATGACCAGCACATCTACCTTTTCACTCTAATGCATGAGAAGTCAGATTTCCTCATCTGCATCTGACATCAAGATACAATGAACTGACTAGTCTTCTGAGAATACAACTCCTGATTCCCTTGTGCTGCAAATCCTCCAGTATACCATGCACCTGCAGCTTTTTCTGGCTTCCACAGGTGTGAGTCACTGCAGCCTCAAAACTCTATGCAGATCTTAAAACCATTAATTCTACTAAACCATGATGAGTATTTAAAACCAAGACTACTTAATCTCAAACATGAAGGTACCACGGGCATCATTTTATTACCCATCACTTTATTACCCATTATCCTATGGTCATTTATGCCCAGGCAGAATATAAAAGCTACAATTTGGGCCCAACTACCATCTTAAATCAAATTTGCAGTCACTTTATGAATAATACAGGGCAAAGGGGAACTGAGGCCATAATCTGACTACAGAGGCTTCAGCAGCAAAGCTGGATTCAACAGATTACCTTTTCTAAATGCTCTGCAACCAGGTCACTTGAAGCACTGAAATACAGTGCCATTTAAAACTACGACACACACTTCAACCTGTCATTTGATTAAGTTTGCTGTATTCAATTTAAAGAAGTCATGTCTCGGCACTGACTAAGAAGTTTTACTTTCATTAAATTAATGCCTCTTTATAAGCTCTGTGTTGAGCATACAGACCTTTCATGTCAAAGAAACCAGATTTCATTGTCCGATGGTTTTACATTACCCTTAAATAGCATTAGATGAAGCAGCAGAAACCTCTAGAATGAAATTATTCAAATGATATACTGAATTCTGGGGACAAATTACTTCCACATATACAGAGCAGAGTAGTATGCTCATGTAAACAAGCAGAATTTGCCTTCTAAACTTGCACTGACCCTCTGAAGGTGTTAGAAAACAACACCAAAGTCCAGCACATGCAACATGATCAAAACCTAAGTAGTACAAAATCATTTACTGTTATATAAATACAATAACCAAAGTAGCCATCAAAAACTTTTTCTCATTGTTCTTTGAGAGGCCAACATTAAGTGTTAAACCAAAAATATTCTAATTCCAAATTGTGACCAAAATCAGAAGAGGCCTGTTTTGTTGCAGTGGCTGCTTTTGCCAAAAGTACAAGTCTGGGGAAAAGAACAAAGGGGGTGTGTGTGTGTGTGTGTGGAAATCAAGAGATTGCAAGAATTCCTAAATTTTCAAGTTTGATATCTAATCCTTGATCTCAAAGTTACATGCCTACCCAAGCAGAGTCTAATCTTAATCTGCAAGCAGGCTCCTCAGCATATTTTTGATTGTAAGAAATAAGTTGCTGGTAATGGGGGGGGAGAGTAAGCTCATCTATTTTTTAAGACATGAAAAGGGTCAAACAGAAAAGCCTGTGTTTCAAAAAAACTGCCAAAGATTAAGTAATTTTGTAAAATGTGTCTATTAATCAGCCTTCAAAAACTCCAGCAAGTTCTTTAGGTACAGCCAAAAACAATGTTTTATTAATGATCTTTTTCAACTTGAGAAAAGAAAGCAGTTTAAACAGTTGCTACGTGTGGGGCTTCCAAGTGATACCTTGCTGTTGTGATCACTGAAGTACAGAAAATTG